>NC_056742.1:502728714-502784079 GCF_019279795.1 Protopterus annectens
CAAGTTGTTTGGATAGATAAATACCAAAGGAGGCATCATACGTAATGATTGGCCTGACAAGTACCAGATACAGTGGACATTGTATTCCTGGACATAAATGGACATAAATCCTTACTAATAATCTGCTTAATGAGAAATGACTTTTTTACAACAGTGGATACACAGCGATTGAAGGATATTTTGTTGTCCACATAGCTTCTCAGTTCTCTAACTACCAAATACATTTTCAGGGGTGTGTTGTCAGTGGGGGTCATCATCCTTACGAAAGAAGAATAGTATATATTTTTTAGCATTTCATTTTATTCCATGGTTACGGCATCAGCTATTTGTTTGGGAAAGCCCTCTTGGCGGATCTTGGAGTCCTCTGAAGCATGCCTAGCAACTGTACAATTTTCACAGAATGTCTAGATTTTTCCTCATACTTTTTGTCCATTTTTCAAAAAAACTGTGGTTTTCTGGCAGATTATTGGCAAATCATTAAAGACTGAGGTTAGACACTAATGACAGCTATTTGAGTTTCAGACTTAATTCCCTTCAGAAACTTCATGCTAATGCAAAACATGTTATTCTATCAACTTTCTAACTTTGTAAGAGCAATATTTAAAAATTGTCCCTATTTTTTACCTGTGCCCCACTATTATTTATGGCTTTGTTCAGCTTTCCTGCTCTGAGAGCTTGAGAGGTATGCTCCGATGAGTTTATGATTGCATCAAGTTTATAGTAATGCAAACACGTTCAGTCACAAACCCTTTATATTAGCTTTGACCTCCAAGAAGTAAATGCAAAAGAGGAGTGGAGGAGTGGTCCAATGCATGAACGCTGGAGTAAACCGCTAGTAATAGGTCTTTTGAAGGCAGTATAGCTACCTGAAATAATTTCCTGGGTTAAATTTTTGATTTAGTTTACTATCTAATCAGTTATATGGGGATTAACATTTAGCTGGGAGCATTTATCAACAATACCCAAATCTGCGATGGTGTTGAATGTTTTTATGAGTTCTAGATATGTGGTGTGTAATGATTTTCCCTCATCGATTGCTTCAGTAACCTTCTTGAAGAAGTCAAACAGGTTAAGGAAGTAAAATCTGTCCTTTACAAAACATATTGTCTTTGGTCAAGTGTTTGTTGGTTTGCTATGTTCTTATTTATTAATTCCATAATGATCGTCTCTTTCATCTTACAGATGTGGCTGGTCAGACTTAAGGGTCTATAATTGCCCGAGTATGTTGATGCCCCACCTTTGTGCAGGGAGTGAATATTGCTGTCTTCCATTTGTCTGGCGTGTTTGGAGACTGATACTGAATAGCCTCTGTAATGGTTTTGATGGTCCTCTTTCAAGCCGGTCAGAAGGAAGTCTGGTATGTTGCTGTGCTGTGTTTCTGTGGAATAAAGTGTGCTGAGCCGTCTGTGGGTTTTTTCACAATTTTCTAAGCTTGCCCTGCTCAGGGCTTTATTGTTTTGCCTGAACAGCTGCTTCATTTTGTGGATTACAAGTCTGGTATATTATCTGTCTTCATAAAAAAGTGCTTCCAAAACTTGTTCTTGGGTGATTTGGGGGGGTGTAGATGCAAGTACAAAATGTGGAAATGTAGGTGGGAGGGGGTGAAGATATAGCTAAATGTATCCACTAGTAGACTGGGTATGTCCTTAGGGTCTGAATATATCATATAATATACAATTAGCTCTGTGCAATGCTGAGCATCATTTTGATGGTTCTAACAGACTTAAAGAAGTCTTTATTGTTGTCTTTTGGTCTACTTTTACATTATAGTAAGCTTTGGTTGATTTGATCAGAGACCAAAGATCCTTGTTAAGTTTAGCAGAAGCAATTTTGATATTTTAATACATACAATTATTATTGCATGCAATTTTTTTCTTTTATTATAGATCCTGTTTATATTTAGGTCTACAATAACACTTTATTTTTACATTTGGCATTGTATTTGCTTCCAAGTGGGACTGATGCATCTATGTTGCTATTCTTATGCACACATCATTGGTGGTGAGGACCAAGTTCAGGATTTTGTCCCCCCTAGTGGGTGTGCAGACTAGTTGGTGCAGAGTTTGTATTTATGAAGTCTGGAAATTTCTAGGCATCATATTAGGAGATGTATAAGTCTCCCAAGTGATGGAAGGGTAGTTGAAGTCCCATAGAAAGATGGTGTTTGCATGATGCCCAGGGACTCCATAATGGTCATGTAGGAGGTATGGGCCAGGGGGGACATGGAAGGGGTCCTATAGCTACCCATGATATGATAATGAGTTTGGTTAATGGTAAGTTGGATATGGAGGTGTTCCATGTGGCTATCCATTTTAACAAGCCTGGCCATGATATTTTGTTTTTTTCAAATATAGAGACACTGCCGCTTTAGTGCCGTTATCTAATGCAGTGGGTCTGTGTTGAAATGCTGCACTGATGAGGTGCTCTCAATAGTTCCGAGCCAGGTCTCAATGACAATGCATACAGTTATGCATTTCAGGTTAAGCAGTGCATGTAGGAAGTGAAGTTTTTTTTGTTGAGCAAAACCAAAAAATAATGACTATACGTCTCTGATGAATGAGGTTTTTCATGGGCACTGAAATGCAGCTGATGGCTGAGATTGATATTACGGAAAACAGCATTGTTACTTCTGTGAACTTTAAGACATTTGCTCATGAATTTAATATGTTAGAGAGGTTATGAGTGCTTGAACAAAAGTTTCTTGCCCTTAAAAAAACATAAATTAAAAAGAGAATGGGATGATTTTAAAAATGTACATATTTTTCAATGACTGAAAAATAAACAATCGGATAAGACAATTCGTCCATCAAGTACTGCCCCTAATTCTGATGTTCTAAAATGCAACAATACATAGATCAAGGTTCCAACTAATGAAATCCCAGTTCGAGCTATATTGTCCAGTCCGAGTGGGAGGGCAGCTTCAGCTAACCAGAGTCAACAAGTTGCATTGTTTAATTTGCGTGGAAGAGAGACTTATTTATTTATTTATTTATTTATTTTGCATTTGTTAACCGGGTTGGTCCAGCTGGGTAAGAATTACCCTTTTTCAGTGGAGACCCGAGGGGAAAAGCCCCAAACAGACATACAAATACATATGAATAGAGACAAATTAACAATATTACAGAGGAAAACAATATTATGGGTACAATGGATAAGAAAAACAAACAATGAAAGTTTGAGAATATCAGAGTCCACAATGAGCCATATCATCCAATTCAAATGGAAGAGAAGCTTTAACTAATCAGCATCCTCAATTTGCCACAATATCTAATCACAATGGTAAAGAAGTATTACTGTTTAGGAATGGTAACTCTGATTTTTTATCCACGCAAATTAAAATCAACCTGCAGTTACCAATTCGGCTTCAAAATAGAACCAAGAAGTAGATACAACCGTGAGGAAGACGTCGCAGACGAGACAACAGGAAATGAATGAATGAAGCCTGTAACCAGAAGTCAGTCCACTATTCATCCTTAAAAATTGGAAGGAGCACTTTGAACTTGTCTTCACATTCATTTAATGAATACGAACTTTCACTGCTCGATTAAGGCCTGACGTTTGTTCCTTCTATTAAAGGTAATCTTACAGAATCTTTAACTGAGTTAAGACTTTTATACATAATTTAGATTTAAAATTACTTTATAAAACTAATTTAGGCTCTTTCAATATACATGATAAAATATTATGTAAGTCGAGCATGTTTGCATCCTTAAACACACCAGCACTGCATGCTTTCTGTAAGAGTTGTGAACAGCAGATTTGTGATGCATATTTTAAAAGTAAAAGTAATAAGTTTTATAATTTAAATTGAAATGAAAGGAAAGCATTGTATGAGTTGTGCACACTTACTGTAGTAGTAAATCCAAAAAAGAAATCCGGCACAAGGGGAAGATGAAAATTCTTACGATTTATTGTGGCAAACCCCGTTAACACAAATATAAAAGAAAACTGGTTTCGGCTAAAAAAATTTAACCTTCTTCAGTGCATCAAAAAGTGTTCTTAAGGCACACACAGGTTACTACTTATATATATATATATATATATATATATATATATATATATATATATATATATATATATATATACATATATATATGCCAAAAGGCATGATTACTTAATTGAAGTCATCCAACAACTGCTTCAAACCAAAATTAACTTAACTCATTCAAGCCAGGTTTAAATAAAGCCCCTAGCCTGATAATCCAAGAAAATTCTTACTGGTTTAGTACAGTGTGCCATCTAGCTTTACATGACCTGTTCCTTTGAATTTTATCTATTATAGTAAAAGTAAATTTGGCAGTTTTGTGTGTTAAAGTGTGTTTATAAAGGGCATTGGAAACCCTTTTGTTTCTTATTTCACTTAAATGTTCACTGATTCTATGTCTGAAGGGTCTCGATGTTTGCCCAACATAAAAGGAAGAACAAAAAGTGGTGGCCAGGTAAACAATCCAATCGCTACTGCAATTTCCGGAACATCTTATATCATAAATGTTTGATGTGTTGCTACTAGTAAATTCCTTGGTTTGAGATACATGTGCATGCGCTACAATGACGACAAGCAAAACATCCTAATAATATGTCTCCAAATAGGATTCTCTGTTGACTCATGGGTAAAGTATAATGCTTGTAGTGGGGTAGATATGAATTAATAGTTCTCCCTCTACGATAAGAGAATAAACATCTTGAGTTGAGAAATTCTCACAATTTATCATGGGCTAACAAAATATCTCAATGGTTATTAACGATGTTTTTGAATCTGTAGGTGTTGCTCCCAAAAGTAATAACTAACCTAATGGGTTGTGGGGTATGTATATCCACCTGAATGGTTCTATCTTTATACTGCAGTAATTGACATCTCTCTAATTTGTCAACCTGATGTTGTGTCTGAGTGATGCAGTCCTGATGGTATCCTCTCATGAGAAATCTGTTAGATTATTTTGGCAGGCTCTGAGGGTTTGTTCAGAGGAGCATATGTGTTTAGTATGTAAATATTGGGACTTCGGAATATTGTTGATGATGTGGCGAGGGTGATGGCTGGAGGCATGTAACAGGGTATTGTGTTCTGGAAATTTTCTGTGTACTTCTGTTTCCAATGTATGATCCTCCTGTCTAGTTATAATCACATCCAGAAATGTTATTTGTTAGTATTCAGTATGAAGTGTAAATTGAATACCCCACCTGTTCTCATTAAGATACGGTATAAATTCCTCCACATACTGCTCATCCCCCCACCACGCCATCCAAAAATCGTCCAAATATCATCTCCAAATGTCTAGCTGGTCCAAAAATAAATTATGACTAGCATTATATATTAACTGTTCCTCAAAAAAGCCCATAAACAGGTCGGCGTAGATGGGGGCAAAAGATGCTCCCATCGCCATACCAGGGACCTGCCAGAATGATCTCCCATGGAAATAAAAAACATTTTTCGACAACACGTGTTTAGTTAGACATATTAGAAGTGTGTTAAACCCAGAAGTGTATAATTGTGATTTTTCAAGTCAGAACTGAATAGCCTGTAAACCTGCCCAGTGTGATATGCTAGTATATAGGGAGGTGACGTCAAGTGTGCACAAATACCAGGCTGGTTCCAATTGTGTATCTTGAATAATGTTAAGGAACTGTGTAGTGCCTTTTATTCTAAACCTAACCATAGATAACAGAGGTTGCAAGAATTCCGTTAGGAAGGCTGATAATGGTTCAGTTAACGATCCCCTTCCAGATACTATTGGCCGTCCCGGAGGACTAGTAGGATGTTTATGTATCTTTGGCAGTAAATATAGATACTGGGGTACGGGATCTGACACCTTACTTTGTCTACAGGTTTTTAGACTGATTATGCCTTCCTCAGTGGCTAGGTCTAGAAAGGAGTCAATTTCTTTTTTAAAATTAGGAGTTGGATCCATCACCATGTGTATGTAAAATCGGGCATCAGACAATTGCTTTTCAGCCTCTGCCTGGTACATATTCCAATCCATAACCACAACACCATCTCTCTTATCTGCCGGCAGAATAATCAGGTCATGATTCTTCCTAAGGTCCTGTAATGCTTGTTGTTCTGATTTGAACAGGTTGTGTTTGACCAACTGGTGTTCATGAGAAAAATGAAGATCTTACACACTTAATGACATTATGATTAAGCTAGCTGATAAAGGTGCAATGACAGTAGTCATGAAGCAAGACCATTATAATAAAGCAATGTATGATATTTTGTCAGATTCAATGACTTTTCAAGTTTATTTTTTATTTTATTTATTTTTATTTTATTTTTGTTTACTTTTATTTTTATTTAACATTTGTTTACTGGGAAAGTCCAACTAGGACAGAGCCTATTTTCAGTGTACACCTGGAGAGAAATGCTCCAGATACATGTGTGGAATGTTATGTCTACAATCAAAATGCTATTCCATGACCTGTTGATGAATAACAGTATAGCTATAGAAACGTAAAATTATATGTGTATTAATAACCCAGTTATCCCATTTATATATGGTTTGCCCAAAATGCATAAAAATAAGGAGAATCTGCTAATGAGACCAATAGTGTCAGGCAAAAAGTGGGCTACAGTAATGATGTCTAAATATTTGGAGGTTCAATTGAAACTGTATCTTAAGTACTGTAAAAGTTATATATAAGATACAAATGATTTTTTGAGTTATCTTTATAACTGTTCTATTAATAATACTTTATGTAATGGGATACTAGTTACATTAGATGCACAATCCCTCTTTACTGTGATTCCTAATGACATCGGGATGCAATCTGTCAGAGAACATATGTGCTCCTGTAGTGATTTAACAAGTACTAAAGTTGAATTAATCTGCCTATTATTAGAAGTGTTGAATAACAATGTCTTCCAATTTAATGATGACTTATATCATCAGAAACTAGGTGTAGAGATGGGTACATATGCAAATATGATCTTATCAGATTTGGAAGATAAATATATGTTTGATACTAATTTACCTTATGGGGTGCGTTGGTCTTTTTATAGACATTTCATAGATAATGTATCTTTTATCTGGAAAGGTAGAGAACTAATATTACAAGAATTTGTAGAGAGTTTACAATGGTCTACACATTTAAGTTTGATATGACATACTCTGAGATTCAAATTCATTTTCTAGTTATTACTTTATGCCTTAAGGATGGTGTTTTAGACCCTAAAGTGTTTAAAAAAGAGGTTCAAACTACCAGTTACCTACATTCATCTAGTATGCATCCTAAATATGTATGTAATGCAATACTTAAAAGTCAACTATTAAGAGCTAACAGTTTATGATGCATCTGAAATGGTTGATAATTTTCGTGAAAGAGGGTATAATGACCATTTAATCAAAAATAATATGGAATTTGTTAATTCCGAGAGGGAGAATTATGCCAAACCATATTTTTTTGATAGGACTATAACACAACAGAATGTAGAATATATGACTAGTAGACAAATGGAATATATTAAGAAATATAATTGAGGTAGTATACAGATTCAAACTATTATTAAGAATAATTGGCCGATATTATGTTCGGACCAAGAAATGGTTAAGTATGTAGACATTAGTCCAAGTTATGTGCATAAGAGGGAGATGAATTTAAAATAAAAGTTGTGTTAGAAAGAACTCAAAAAAATAAGAATATGGTAGGTCCTAAGTATGGTAAAAAACCTTGCTGTAGTTGTATTTTCTGTAAATATATAAATAAAGAATGTGAGTTTATTCATCCTATAGATGGACAGGTATTTATATTTAAAACTTCTGCAAAGTGTAATACACAGAATGTTGTATACCTTGCTAATTGTGAAAAATGTAGTTCATTTTATATAGGGAAAACTAATTGTAAGTTGAAAGATAAAATACGTTTCTATTTATCAGAAATTAGAAGCAAAACAGATACTAATTCTCTGTTTAAACATAATATTTTGACAGATCAGACCCATTAATTTAAATTTAAAGTGCTACAACAGGAATTTAAAAACGACTATGATGGTGATCTTATTACAGCTACAGAAGTGGCTGAGTATAAGTAGATACATTTCTTTAGAGCTGATTGTACTCCTGGTCTTAACTTAATTAACAGCATAAAATGAGTTCTTAAAAAGAAAAGAATGATGGTCTCATTCCTTCTTGACAATACTCTTTTAGGGAGAGGAAAAAACAGGTATTAGTGCATTAGAAATACTGCTAAACTGGATTAAACCTGACAGGGTGAGATATTTTACAAGTTATTAATAGCTATCACAATGGTTATTACTGTATTGCTTAGTATTAAATTGTATTTACAACCTGTTAAACTGTAAAGCTATACAAGAGATAGTTTAAAAAACAAGAGATGGCTTAAAATTGATAAAGCTATACAAGACAGAATAAAGATATGCAAAATGCATAAATGTTTCTAATAGCAAGAATGGTCACTATTTTAAATATGTTTTTGGCAAAACAATGTTGGTATAAAAAAGCATGAATATTTATAATTGTTGAGTATGTAGTTTAAAATAACAGGACATATGGATATGGTATCAATTCCACTAGATATTTCTAAAGAGACAAACATTTTCCAAGATTTTGCTTAATATTAATGTTATTAAATTTGTAAGATTAGACTAAATGTATTTTATAGTCTTTGTATGTACAAATGCAGAAGAATTCAGTACAAATGATAGTCTTTGTATGTACAAATGCAGAAAATTTCAGTACAAATGAGATTAATGTCTAGTAATAAATATGTGTAAAAAACCATATTTAAATAAAAAATGGGTCCAGGGTACCTACTAGATTGAAATGCATGAACAGCAAACAGTCTATGTAAATACATACTGTACAGGATCCATCGTAATAAGTTCAAAAGTAATTTGTCAAGTTGTAATATCGCTGGTTTTACCCCAGTAAAATAATTGCTTTCAAATATTTATTATCTAAGCCCAGTTCAGTATTTTACCAAGATGTTAATGGGCAGTTCAAAGACATGACCACAATGTTATGGTTAAAATGACATTGAAATTGTGTGTTTTCAGTAGTGTATAAATGCTTGCAGTAGCACATGGTTACTGTCTCTTATAGTTAATTCAACAGTTGCAAAGAGTTAATGGAACAGTTCTAAGTCATAAATTAAATTCTGTGATTGCAAAAGAATAAATTGATCATGTTAAAAAAAAATAACATTAAATCAGACACAGCTTATAACTGATAAAATATTTTCACAGAATGGTCTGCAAAAGAAAAAGTTGTTAAATACATTCAGTTTTGGTAGTAATACTTTAATATCATTGTATTAACTATGTAAAATTGCATTTTGATTTGTTGTATCAAACTAAAGGTTTGTTTCTTAATGTATTTTCTATATAAAATGTTTTGAGTATGTTTAAAAACAGAGGGAATTGTTAGATTTTATGAATATTAGTCTGACATTAATTATGTTGTAAATATGCTGAAAGAAAAGGCTTGCTTAAATGCAGAAACAGAGTTTAGTAATATGTGATCAACAGTCATACTAAATGACCATGGCTTGGAAAAGGAATCTGCTGAATGGACATTCTTCCCTTACAGACTCAAACAGGATGTATGCAAGAGCAAAAATACAAAACCTGCTTTTAAAAAATGGACATTTTTCCCTTACAGACTCAAACAGGATGTATGCAAGAACAAAAATGCAAAATCTGCTTTTAAAGAACACTGACATGTTATTCTGCATATAAAAAATGGACACAATATATTTCCTAAAACAACAGGATATGTTTATGACACTGTGACAATGTGTTTTCTCAAAAATATGTTTTTCTGCATGGAAAAACAGGATATGACACAAGAACAGATGTTTTATACAAAGATCCAAATAAAATACAGGATGTTCACACTGTCAGAAAAGCTGATCTCTGACAATGTGTTTTCTCAAAAATATGTTTTTCTACATGGACATCAGGACACTGTTACAGGATATTCACACTGTCAGAAAAGCTGGTCTCTTACAAGACATTGTTAAACAAGGAAGCTTAGTATTGTTTCTACAGGATAAGCAATTCTCCAAAATAGAATACAGAACAATGTGTTTCCTCAAAATATGTTTATGCATGACTAAAAGTGTATATAAAGAGCTGTATAAATCCAGCTATGTTAGAGGTATGGTAGGGACACAAGTCCTAAGGTAAATGTTATATCTCTCACATCATCTGTACTATATGAGAAGTAAAGTTGGAACAGTACTTTTAAGCTGCAACGTGTTTCCGTTTGGTTTATTATAAAAAGTTATTTGTTACTGCTCTCTAAAGTTGATGCTGCAAAGTATATTCTCTCATCAGTGTATATTCTGCAAGTTTCTGTATGCAACAGACTGTGAATGCAAATATAACTAGACTTTGAATTTTAGCAGAATCCAGCCAGCAAGACTGAGTGTCTTAAGAACACATCAAATCCATCACACCAAGCAGTAAGCAGAGAGAGCTCAAAATATTTTTTCACTAAGTATGGTACAAAACCTTGCTGTAGTTGTATTTTCTGTAAATATATAAATAAAGAATGTGAGTTTATTCATCCTATAGATGGACAGGTATTTAAATTTAAAAGTTCTGCAAAGTGTAATACACAAAATGTTGTATACCTTGCTAATTGTGAAAAATGTAGTTCATTTTATATAGGGAAAACTAATTGTAAGTTGAAAGATAAAATACGTTTCTATTTATCAGAAATTAGAAGCAAAACAGATACTAATTCTCTGTTTAAACATAATATTTTGACAGATCAGACCCATTAATTTAAATTTAAAGTGCTACAACAGGAATTTAAAAACAACTATGATGGTGATCTTATTACAGCTACAGAAGTGGCTGAGTATAAGTAGATACATTTCTTTAGAGCTGATTGTACTCCTGGTCTTAACTTAATTAACAGCATAAAATGAGTTCTTAAAATGAAAAGAATGATGGTTTGAATCTTATATCTGGGTATAGATGCATATATATATATATATATATATATATATATATATATATATAAAAAATATAGTATATGTATCTTTAAGAATTTGAAATTTTACCAATTGATTAATCAATTGTATAGATTGCTGGCTTGTTAAATCAAGTATATATATATATATATATATATATATATATATATATATATATATATACACACACACACACAAATATATACATATATACATACATATATATATATATATATATATATATATATATATATATATATATATATGGGTTACCTTCATTTTATCGACAGACAGTTTGACTGAAACCCATTTGATCGACAAACCATTTGTCGGACAACCAGTTATTCAGTGCACTTTAAGACAAATAACAGGGATTGGTCCCCCTCCTCAATGTCGTGCGACCCTGGAGTTGGTATATATAGTTGGGGGTGTGTGGGGGGGCAAAGCCCCCCATCTATATTCCTTCAAAATCTGTACTTTTTGTGTTATTTTCTTTTTTTGATGGAAACTAGGTGGGGGGCTTTGCCCTCCCTCCCCCCATAACTATATATACCAACTCCAGGGTCGCACGACATTGAGGAGGGGGACCAATCCCTGTTATTTGTCTTGAAGTGTACTAAATTACTGGTTGTCAGTCAAATGGTCTGTTGATCAAATGGCTTTCAGTCAAATGGTCTGTCGATCAAATGAAGGTAACCCATATATATATATATATATATATATATATATATATGTATATATATATATATATATATATATATATATATATATATATATATATATATATATATGTGTGTGTGTGTGTGTGTGTAAGATTCATTTAAGCAAAGAAGAAGAACTTGTATGTTTGAAAGCTTTGCATTTTTTATTAAACTGTCATATGTTTTTATACTTTTGGCACCCGTATCCAGATTTTGTTACTTATTTATATCTTCTTTTGTTGCCTCATAGCATTGAGCAGCAATATATTTATATTATTCAAATTTCATTTTGTTAAGTCAGAAGAGTAAGATGACTGATATTGATTTTACATATTGATTACTATCCTGGTGTTTGTTTTATTAAGTCTATACATCATTGATCCAAAACATATTCCTGGCCATTTTGGCCCACATGCTGATGTGATCTATTGTGGACAACAAGCTGTAGTTTCTGATTTGTCTGGCTTCTTACATCAGCTTGGGTTTTCCACAATCCACCCTTTTGCTGTTGTTGCTTTAAAAGCTGGTGTCTCTGGCTTTTGCCCCTGATGGTAATTTGACTACCGAAGTCCATCCCTCCCCCTTTGATTGCTATTGCCAGTTGCATAAGCTGATTAAGTACTTTTCCCACCCATTACTTTACATAGATCCATTATACTGACAGCCCACTCAGCACGTACTGCTCTTTAACGAACCTCCTTTACTACAAATCACGATTTTCACAATGCTCCCATCTGTTTAGCATGCTTATGACACTCTGAGAAGGTCCTGAATAAATCTTGTGCTGTCCCTGGCAGATTAAAAATCGATTTTACTGTTTTGCACTTAATTTAACTGCTTTGTCTGCCAATTTTTGCACTTCAAATCTTCAGCTCAAGTACCCCTGATATTGTACTATTTCATGATTGCTGAGAACTTCTCAAAAGTGCAGGCTATAGGTCACCATCTATGTCTGAAAAGTCCCACCTTTCAACTGCTAGATTTTCACAGAATATCCAACTTCTTACCTCATATCCTTAGGATAGGACTCACCATATAAGGACATGCATTTGAGTTTAAGACTTCATATGCTTTAGAAAATGCATGCTAACACATCATCTGTTATTCTACCAACTCTCCAAGTTTATAATATATAATATTAAAATCTGTCCTTAATTTTGAGACTTTGTCCACCTATCATTTTAAGCTTTGTCTAAATTTCTTGCACTAAAAGGTTGAGAGCTATGCCCACAACTCTTATCTACACCTACTGGAGGGGCTCTCCATCCAGTCAAACACTGTATTCATGGGAGATTTTAACAATCTCCTTTACAAACAGGGAAACATACACTGCCATCTCAACTTGCAAGCAAATGTTTTCTGGGCTATACTAACACATATGCCTTTGATCAATTTGTGATCACTTCAGTCAGAGGTTCATACATACTGGACCTTGATCTCACAAATATAGGAGAATACTACACGTCACCCCTCCCCCCTCTTCATGTTCTCATTGGTGAGGTCAGATCACAAAGCTGTTCATTTGAAATAAAAATCAACTTTGAAAACCCAGGAAAATCTGTTTTCAAACTATTCTAAAGCAAACCACATCCAATTAACTGACAGTTTGTCAAAATTAAATGCTGCACCCAAAACAGAATTCATGACATTTTATGCAGAATTATTCACAGAAACAGTGCAATGGTGTAACCAGACATACTCTTTGTACTTGAAACAGTACAATTTTTCTGAACTTGTTAGAAACACAAAGTCTGTACTAGGAGGCTTTCTGTATTGTATTTGTAGTGAACTAATTGCTACTTTGGAAGTATGAAGGAATGCAATTGTTTTATGATTTCCAGCATCTCCCAAAGATCTGAGCAAAAGCTCTTGTCGGTATATTTTTACAGGTAGATGCTAAATGCTGCCAGCTGCCATCAATGGAGGTTTTGCCTGGGACCTAGAAGTCAGAAGACCAGAGATGATGTCATTCTGCAAGCTGGCCCAGCAGTAATATTTTAGCTATTATTTTGAGAGGTCTCTCAGGGAGACAGGGCATTCTGTATTCTGTCTTAGACCTGACAACAACAGGAAGAACCATTCACCACATCTGTCTTGCTCTAAGTAAGTTATTAGGGTACAGTGATGGGAGTAATAAATTACAATATGTAATATATTACTGTAATATATTACAATTTCTAGAAACTAGTAATATAACTAGTTACTTTTTCAAAATAGTAACTATTTAAAGCAATATATTACTTTTTTTAGTAGCTGGTAACTTAAATGCGAGTTAATTTTAAGTTACTTTTTCTTAAACCAGTGGTTCTCAATGTGGGCAATATACCCCCTAAAGAGTGATGTAAAGCGTCAGGGGTCCCTATATAGTATGGATAGTAATCAGATGTTAGGAGGTAATAGACACTTTGAACTGGCAATCCGGATAAAAAATTACAACATAATGTTGGCACAGCTCATAGAACGTAGCATTCATAATAGGTCATTACAATTAATCTGGAGCAAAATTTACTTCATTTCTTTTAGCACTGCAAGGAGGTGAAAGCTAATGATGACCAGACTCCAGTCCTGACCTGGTACTGTGGGACTCACACCCACTAAAACATCCCCTAACACTGGACAATTCTAGCATGCTAGAAATCATATCCTTACCTTGCAGTATAATAAATGGCATTGGATCTTCATACCATCCTCAGTTGGAATCAAACTCATAATCATCAGTTGAGCACCCGATGCCCCAACCCACTGCACCAAGCAGGACTCTTCAAGTGGATAGATGATCAACCAACTTTTGTCTTGACAATTTTTTGTTATGTTGTATTTAAAATTCTTTTCGGGTTTCGATTTTTAGTTGCTGAAAATAGACAAAATGTTATAGGTTTTTATAGGGCATGTGGTGCTGGCTGGTTTGGTTTAATTATTATCTGTGACACTCTAGCTATAAAGACTAGCTTTCTTCTTCTCCTTTTGGCTGTGCCCATTAGGAATTACCACAGTGGATCATCAGTCTGCAGAATAAGTGGCAGAGGAGTTTTGCATTGTTGAGTTGCCAGCCCAGTGCCCAACCTTCTTCAGAAGGCACACGCATGCACAGACTCACACCTAAGGCCAATTTAGAATGTTTAATCCACCTGCAGCATGTCTTCGGAGTGGGGAGGAAGCTGGAGCACCCTGAGGAAATCCACTCAAACACAGGGAGTGTAGATCATAGTGTGTGTATTGTACCTTTAAAGTCACTGTAGTTCATGGGCATGTGCATATAAGTACTGAGCATGTGCAAGCAGAGCGCCATTTGTGTAAGCATCTGGAGTGTAAGCATGTATGTGTGTAGCAGTCAGTTAGCTAGTTTGTTTAAGTTTTATGTTCCAGTCATCCATCCTGATGTGTTTGTGTGTAATAAATATCTTAAATGAACACACAGGCCTTGTCATCTTATCTGAATACATAAGATGAGTGACATGTTGTCAGAATGGAATCCGAAATCAAAACTTCTGAAAACTATGAGTGCACAGTCAGAAATGGAGGAATATACAAGAGTGGTTCAAATGACTTGCAAATGACTCATAAACAGGTCAGAAAATTCTTCCATGTTCTTAAACTTATTTAAATGATTTTTCTCTCAATAAATATAAAGCGAAGCATTCCAAACCAATTACCAAATAAACAAAATGTTCAAAATTGCAACATATTGAAAAAAAAGTACTTGAAATAATTACAAAAACATTTGAAACAATATCCAAATTGCATAAAATGTTCAAAAAAGAGAAAACAACTGTATTTTTTCGCAAAATACTACTTTTTCGCATTAACTAAAGCTATTCAAAGTATCTAAAGTGTGCAAAGTGTTGGCAGTGTGTGTTACAGTAGAGTCTTTTCAGAGTACAGTTATTTCAAAGTGTCTGTTGTGCAGCTGAATATAATTACAAATACCTGGTATGTGTTTGACACTTATTTGGCATGGTAGAGGAATTTCACAGACCTGATCTGCTTGTGTTTGATAATAATATTGCTGAAAATTGGAGAGTCTTTGAGCAAAAATATAATAATTTCATACAGGCTGCTTTTTCTGATAAAGATGCACATACAAAAGCATTTATTCTGCTCAATTTAGCTGGTTCAGAAGCCATTGAGAGAAAGCATTAATTTGTATATGCACCTGCTATTTATGCAGAGAAGGGGGAAGACTGCCATATTGTGGTACAGGCTGAAACGCAGGAAGACTCTGAGTGCTTAAAATGTAAATTTAGAGAAATGTGCAACCCTGAAACAAATATTACAGTGGAAAGGCAATTTTTTACACAAGAGATCAAAAGCCTGGTGAAACTTTTGCAGCAAATATAACTGAGAAACAAAGCAAAAATGTGCTGATCTGGTGATTTGAGAGATGAATTGATAAAAGACAGATATATGACCTTATAGAAAAATATATAAATATGCTTACGAATGAGAAGAACATGCTTGCAGCTTCTTCCAGCATAAATGTTGATAGTATGCAGCACACTACGTCTGACATTTGGACCCATCAGAATAGTAGTTTCTTTGGCATCACAGCCCACTGGATCGACTGTGACACACTTCAAAGAAAGTCAGCTGCTTTGTCATGCTGCAAATTACAGGGGAGGCATACATATTATCTCATAACGTCAACTCTTGAGAGCATTCCCATCAAGTACAAGATAGATTAAAAGGTGTGTGCAACAATTACTGACAATGGCAGCATTTTTGTAAAGGCTTTCACTGTCTTTTTGGAACATGAGAGATCTGAGACTACAAGCATTCTATCCCAGGATGAGGATTATGATGGTGAAGTGATTTACAACAGCGTGACAGCTGCGCTGAGTCAGTCAGGGCAAAGCAAGAACACTTATTCACTGCCGCCCCACCTGAGATGTGCAGCACACATTGAATCTAGCTGACATGCATGATGCTGAATCTGCATGTAATGATGCACAGTATAAAACGATTGACATGTGCAGCACACATTGAATCTAGCTGACATGCACGATGCTGAATCTGCTTGTAATGATGCGCAGTATAAAATGATTGAGATGTGCAGCACACATTGAATCTAGCTGACATGCATGATGCTGAATCTGCTTGTAATGATGCACAGTATAAAACAATTGAGATGTGCAGCACACATTGAATCTAGTTGACATGCACGATGCTGAATCTGCTTGTAATGATGCGCAGTATAAAACGATTGAGATGTGCAGCATACATTGAATCTAGCTGACATGCACAATGCTGAATCTGCTTGTAATGATGCACAGTATAAAATGACTGAGATGTGCAGCACACATTGAATCTAGCTGACATGCACGATGCTGAATCTGCTTGCAGTGATGCGCAGTATAAAAATATCATGCAAAGCATCATGGCCAAATGCTATGTTGTTTAGAACAAGGCTAGTCGCAGCACCCAAGCTGCTGAGGTGGTTTGAAATAAGTGTGATCTGGCATTGATTATTCCCAATGTGACATGATGGAATTCCACTTTCTATGCGATGGAGACAATTCACTTCATTGCACCTCAGGGTGAAGGCTTGCTGAATGAGATATGTGAACAGACTGGAATTGTCATCTTCAGGCCTGCAGAAATTACCTTTGTTGCTGAGTTTGTGCAAGCAGTGCAGCCCCTGGCAATGGCTCTGGACATCCTGCAGTCAAAGCTGAAAAGCTTCATGGGAATCCTGATCCCCACCATTACATGCCTGAAAAACAAGTTGTCCGAAGTCAGGCCATCTGTGAAGCTTGTTGTTCTGTTAGTTGATGCTCTTCTTAAAGGCTTTTAGGCTCGGTTCGATCACCTTCTGGAGCGCGAAGAGCTCATTCTGGCTAGCATAGTGCATACACAGGTCTTTTGCAATGGATGGACACAGAAGAGCAGAAACTCAGTGGCAAGGCTCTGCTCTTTGATGGAGCTTGTGTTGCTGGCTGTGCGTACTTTGGTTTAAGTATTAAATTGTAACTCTATGACTATAAAGACTAGTCTGTGGAACTTTGTAAACTGTAAAATGCTATTCACCATTATTGTAACACTGTGTATACAACTTTAATACATTTGTATTCATGTGCAGTAAGCATGTATTCCTCACACACAAGTACTGCGTGAGTAAATCTGAACATGAGAATTGATAAACTATACTTATGTAAAAGTAACTCAAAGTAACTAGTTACTTTAGTTAGTAACTAGTAATAGTAATATATTACTTTTTTAGAAAAGTAATAAGTAATAGTAACATATTACTTTCACTTAAAAATAACTAGTAATCATAACTTATTCCTTTTATAAGTAACTAGCACAACACTGTTTGGGTATAGTAACTCTTTTAGATTTAGTCAGGAATATAGCAAAGCTTAGTTTAGATTTTGTTTTTCTTTATGTGTGTGAGCCTGTATTGCAATGTTATTTTAAATATTTCCTCTGGTTTGAACTCTGATATCACCGTGAATTGATATTTATTAATGTCCTGTTCTTTTATTATTTATTATTTATTATTAAATATATTTAAACATTTCATTGTGGTAGATCTGTGTAGACATATTTAAGTTTTGAGAGTACTTGGATATTTATTTGGTGTCACTATGTGGGCCACTCCTAATAGCCTTGCTCTTGGTCACACTACCATTTGTATTAATATTAATATTACACAGTAAGATTGGACACCCTTTGTTAAGGGCCTTAAAGTAGCTGTCAAGGAGTGACTGGTGGCAGTGGTAACTACCTTATAGATTGGGCAGAAGGAGGCATAGCTAAAAACCTGTGCCAGCCTTTCCCAGGAGTGTGTGTGTGTGTGTGTGTGTGTGTGTGTGTGTGTGTGTGTGTGTGTGTGTGTGTGTGTGTGTGTGTGTGTGTGTGTGAGAGAGAGAGTGTGTGTGTGTGTGTGTGTGTGTGTGTGTGTGTGTGTGTGAGAGAGAGTGTGTGTGTGTGTGTGTGTGTGTGTGTGTGTGTGTGTGTGTGTGTGTGCGTGTGTGTGTGTGTGTGTGTGTGTGTGTGTGTGTGTGTGTGTGTGTGTGTGTGTGTGTGTGTGTAAATCAAACCTCAAAGGGTGTGTGCGTCAGCTACTTGGGCAGGGACATGAGGCACTGGTTGGACAGAGAGGGTGCTGGAGGTCTTGGCTTGGTCACTCAGCTGAGATCTCAACTCTATAGCTGTGCCAGTGGGGTGTCTTATTGGCGATCTGGAGGAAGAGGGAGAAACCAGCCCTGGACTGACTGTGATCTCTGTGTGCTCTTAAGGGAAATTGCACTTGATGCAGAGAGCTGCATCTGGAAATACTGTGTGTGTACCTGTTATCCTCCCACTGAACATAGCCCACTGTTGCTGGTGGTAAGGATTGAGGCTTCTTGAATACTGGTCCAGTAGTGGGTTGTCACATGAGTTATCATGGGAATGATCATCAAAGACATTGGCAGCCTACAGACACTGGACACATCTCAGCTTGGTTTTGTCAAAGGAAGGTCATACCTATCTAACCTGGTAGATGTCTTTGAAAAGATAACAAAGGCAATGGATGAAATGAAGATGGTGCATGCCACCTTCATATACCTGGCTAAGGCTTTTGACACAATACTCCACTCAGGTGTTAGGGGCAAATTCACTGAACTAGGCATAAATCCCTATACACAACTTGTTGGATTGCCATATGGCTCACAAAGAGGACCCAAGAAGTTAGGATAGGTAAGACCACCTTCACCAAGAGGCAGGTTACCAGTTGAATACCTCAGTGCTTCATGCTGGGCCCACTCTTGCATGGCATCTACTTTTTTGAGGTCAAAGCTAATGACAAGGGCCTCTGGTTCACCAGGTTTGCAGATGACCACACATTTATATCTGCCATAAATTCCCCCCATGACACCAAAATCCTGCAAGAAGGTCTAATGCAGACAACTGACTGGTGTCAAAGCCAAGAATTAAAACTCAATGCAAATAAGTGTATACAGTGGTGTTTGGAAAAAAATGTTCACCAAGGCAAATTATTCCATTCATATGATACCCCTAAGAGTTTACCTGGTATTTAGAGATCTGGGAACATATGTAAACAGTAATCTAGCCTTTGATCAACATATAGACAAGGTAGTAAGAAAATCATTCTATGTTGCCCAACTTATAAGCAAGGTCATGACAGCCAGGTCAAAGGAAGTTATAGTACCACTCCATTTGGCCCTTATCAGACCTATCTTTTAGTACAATGCCTCCTTATGCATGTAGCTGACTAGACATATGCAATAATTGGTATGCCCACAAAGGTACCTCGTCAAGCAAATCCAGAGTAATAACACACTCTTCTGTATAGACTATCTTAGATCCCTATCACTATAGTCGGTCTCCTACAGGTTGTTGATTGGTGAGCTGTACTTGGCATATAAAGCATCCAATGATCCAACCCCGATGGAGATTTTGTACATGTTCAAAACAAGCAGCACTAGAAACACTAGATCCAGGGATTTGACCTTTGCTTGTGATAAATAGAACATGCTGGCATGAGAGATGTGTGGCTCAATGGATCCTCATGTTCTGGAATAGACTTCCAATCCATGTGAAGCACAGTCTATCCCTAACCCTTTTCAAATGTAACCTTGACCATTGGATGGGAAATTGCAAATTCATCCCCAAGCTGGCCCTCATGTCTCTTATGGACACAGGCGAACAGTAAACATTTCCTAACTAACATTGAATAGGTAAGCATAAATTCAATCCCAGGCTGGCCCCTATGGCTCGTATAGACTAAGGTTAACAGTAAACATAACCCAGAGACTGCCCATGCTATTGAACAGACTTCCCATACATGTCAAGCAGAGCACCTTACAGGCCCTCTTCAAGATAAATCTTGATGAGTGGATGGGAAATAGAAAATTCACCCCAAGGATCACTCCAGTTGCTCTACTTGACAGATGCACTAGGAACTAAGGTTGGGTGGCATGATGCCAGGGTACTCCTATGGGCTAAGCTTCTAAAGGCTCCAGGACCATTAGCCTAGTACACACCCATGACCCTATGAACCTATGAACTAACATACCCCTTCAATTAAGATGCACATATTACCAGAGGATGCCACTGGGTTAGATTGCATGACCAGGCTGTAGTAGTCATTAGCCTAATATATACCAATGAACCTATGAAGCTAATTGCCTAAAACTTGACAATTAGGGGATGGACATGGTTTTAATCAATATATGAAAGCCTTGTGTAGATAAGTGCAGGCCATCGCTGGCAAAGCAGTTAGGACTGTCTGCCGTCTTCTCCTAGACTAATATATAGATACAGATATAGCTGTTATACCCCTCTTGAATGACACTGGAGTTTAAGTCAATTGTTGAAGTTAATATTCTTTTGTTCATATTGTTATATCCTTCTCGGTGATGGTAAAATCATAAAAGGTTAGGTCCATACCTGCCTTGGTTGCATAATCTGAGAGATCCATCATATCTCTTTTCAGTTAGTCTAGTATATGAGCCATAGATATGAACACATTTACAATGATACACCAGTCGAATACGCATGTGTATCTGTCACAGGTGGTAACACTGGTATAATGATGCACCTGTATATGTTAGTCACAGGTGCTAACACAGGTATAACAATGAACCTGTTGAATATGCATGTATGTGAGTCAGAGGTGCTAACAGGTATAATGATACACCTGCTAAATATTCATGCATACATACATGTTACAGGTGCTAACACAGGTATAATGATACATCGATGCATGTGTGTAAGTCACAGGAGTTTTCAGAGGTAAAACAACACACCTGCTGAATATACATCTATACAGCTATGTGAGTCATAGGTGCTAACACAGGAATAATGATGACACACCTGATGAATATGCATGCATGTCAGTTACAGGTGCTAACGCAGGATTAATCATACACCTGTTGAATATGCTTGCAGACAGCTTAGTGGGTACAGTGGCAATAGGTTGGCCTTCTTGCTTGAATTTGGAAAAGCTACTTCTATTATTATGCACGTCACAGCACAATTGTCATATGCCAGGAACATCCATCTGTTCATGTTTCATGAACCTCGGCTCAAACTTCAGTAGAACATGTAACAGGCATAGACAATGTAGTGTCTTCAGCAGCATTTTCTGCAGCAGAAGAACACAGAGTCATGATATGCTGATGCTATTCTGTATCACTTTGCTGGACAGAATTGTTGTAATCACTTCTGGCACATAATATGAGAGTGCTACAATGTTACCTGTTGAATTCTGTTGTGCTCCCTGTAATGATGTGAGGTATTATGAGCTATGCCAGGAGAAGTAAGGTACTGGATGTGTAACATATGCCAGCATAGCTAGGTGGAGTTTTGTAAAGAATTATATGTAATTTTATATATCAAACTGACTTGCACATGTGCTTGTGTTGAAAATGCATTTGTAAAGCTGTTTGTGTTAAAAAGGTACTAACAATGGGTCCTGCTGGACAGAATTGAGATATGCCTGCATGTCAGACTATATTGTAACTGTTGAAAATAATATTTTGTAACTGATGATGCTGGAAGTGAAGAGGTTAATCTCAGTCTGGCTAATTTTGAAAAAAAGTCTGAAATTAAATTACCTGGTTTAGGCCATAAAGATTTATCTTACAGTTCTGATTGCAGCCGTCGACAAAATGTCTGTAAAAACGAGTACTAGCAATACTACTGTATTGTCCTTAGGAGTGAAATTATTGCTACACAGGAAGGGTGGAAGTTTTTGAAATGGTTTTATAGCTTCCAGATGCTACAACACATCTTAGTGTGTGTATGGTAACACATATGTGCAAGAGTCTGGCTCAGTATCTAATAAAGGGGGTAGTGTGGAAAGTAAAAGTCAGGTGACCAGATGTATGTGATGCCATTCTGTAATCCAGCAATAACATTAATTTTTAATATTAGATGAGGCAGAAGTCTCAGAGCAGTCTGTCTTTGAAACCTTACAAAGAAGGATCACTCATCCACTTCATCTTGCTTTGCTTTAGTAAGTAACCAGGGAATAGTAATTCTATAGATCATGGAGGAAAATATATTGATATTAGGTAAGTACTGTTTTTCTGTATCTGTGTGACTCTATCCATCTGTGTTATTTTTTAATATTTCCTGCGATTGAAACTCTGGTGTTTATTGTAAATAGATATTTAGTATTTTCATGTTATTTTATTATTTATTATTAAACATATTTAAACGTTTCATTGAGGGTGGTCTTTTAGAGAATATTTTAACCTTTGAGAGTACTTATATTTATTTGGTGACACTGTGGCCACTCCAAAGCCTTGCTGCTTTGGCCAAACACTACCATTTGTATTAGTATTAATTTTACTCTGTATAATTGGGTACCCTTGTAAGAGCCTTAGACTAGCTGGCTTTGGATGTTCCTGGTGGTAGCATCTATCTTATAGTCTGGGCAGAGGGAAAATCTGTGACAGCTTTTCCCAGGTGTGTATAAAAATCAAATCTCAAAGTGTGTGTGTCAGCTACTTGGAGAAGGGACACTTAGCACTGGTTTAACAGAGAGGGTGGTGAAGGACTTGGATTGGAACACTCAGCTGAGGACTCAACTATACAGCTGTGTCAGTGGGAAGTCTTATTTGGGGTCGTGGGAGAGAGAGAGAGCCAGCCTCAGGACTGAGTGTGCTCCCTGTGTGCTCTTAAGGGAAATTGTGCTTGGTGCAGACTGTGTCTGTATCTGTTTTTGTTTCAAGTGAATTCCCTTCACCAGTGTCCATGGTGAGGACTGAGCCTCCTTGATCATTGGCCCAGAGGAGTGAAGTCACATATTGGTGAGTTTCTATAGCCTCTAGGCAGTCCCCACTTAAGGTGTGTGTACTCTCAGCATTTACAAGGTAAACATACAGAGTTTCATTTTCCCAACAGTTTTGTTTATTTTTGTTAGTTTAGTTTAGTCAGGGAAAGCAGGCAAAGATATTAGCAGAGGATTATTGCAAGCTGACAAAGATCCAGTTTGCCAAGGTCTGTGAATCCAAAGGACTGGTATATCCCAACCTGACTAAAGAGAAAATGATTTCAGCTTTAGTCACAGCTTTAGCACAAATCAGTGACCAGGAGGATAACCAGACTGACCATATGGATTTGCAGACCTCAGAAACAAGACAGTTCACCTTTTCCTCAGGGGACCTTAAATGCATCTGGAGTTAAAGAGAATTGAACTGCAGGTTAAATATTTGAAATTAGAATTTGCGGAGAGACTGAGGTGATCAAAACAGATGGAATTAGAGTCAGCAGAGAGACTGCAGCATTTGGAGGCTGAAGAAAATGAGAAGCAGCGTCAACATGAGACGGAGATGTTGTCTCTTTGTCAGGGTCATTGAGGAAATAGGGATGGGAATAACCAAACCCCAGAAGCAGTAAAGGTCAGTACATTTCTTCCACAGTTTACAGAGGATGAAAATGTTGATAGTTTTATTCATATATTTGAAAGAGTATGTAAACAGTATAATACTGACCAAGGGCTTTGGGTACGGTTCCTGACCCCTTACTCCATGGTAAAACTGTAACTGCTGTTTCTAAATTTTCTGATGTTGATTGTTTAAACTATGAAAAAGTTAAACAAATGTTTATTGGAATGTTTTAAGTTAACACCGTCAGCTTACAAAAAAAGTTTTGTGAGCATAGATGCAAGGCAGATGAAAGTGTATGTGATTATATTGATGAGTTAAGCACTTATTTTCATAGATGAGTGAGTGGGTGTCAGGTAACAGCTTTTGAAAGGCTGGCAGAACTTTTGGTGAGGGAACTAGCCCTTAGCACCTTGCCTGAGGACATGAGAATCTGGTTAGCAGACCGAGAGTGTAACTCTGCAGATGAGCTCAGGAAAAAGTGAGATCTCTACTTAGCAAGCAGGGCATTATTACACAAGAAGGGGATACCCGGTGCTGCACATGGATATAAGGGAACCCATGGTGGGCAGCCTAAACTACCCCAACAGGGGCAGCCACTAGTTCAGGTACATGGCCAGGATCAAGGAGTAGATGTTTTAAATGTAACCAGTGAGGCCATGTAGCATGCAGATGTCCACAGAAGCAAGGTGGGGAACAAAAGGTGGGAGAGCAAGCAAGTCACAATAACAGTATGCCTGTGGTAAGTTGTCTGGAGACAACAGAGGTACCAAACTATCACCAGACTTTATATCCTATTTTAGTGGATGGAAGACAGCCCACTGCTAAGAGACAGACACAACCTCTAACATAACCATTGTGAAGCCTGCAGTGGTTAAAAAGGATAAGTACTTGCTTGGGTAGTCCACTCCAGTCAGAACTTTAGGAGGGACCTCATTCCAAATGCCTTTGGCCAGGGTTCACCTTGTCTGAGAAGGTGGAGAAGGGAGCAAGCATGTGTGTTTAAGGATATCCCTGCAGATGTCCTGATATGGAGTGATTTTGATAATGCAGTACCTTGTGTGCATGCAGTTACATGCAGTCAGGCCTGGAGACAGACATGTGGGTCTGGTAGCCTGAGTGGGGACCCAGACAGATTGCACACTTAAAGCCAGGACTGGTGTGGAGGTTACTTCAGGGAGGGAGCTACTTTGTACCAGTGAGACTGAAGCTGAGCCACAGCTGCTTGTGAGTACTGATGTTCCCTTGGACAGAGTGACTACAAGGACCGAGATGGGTGGAGGTACCCAGGCTGACAGTGAAGCACTGCTGTCAGAGGATATCAGGCTTCCTGTGGAAAGGGAGCTGGGAAGGGTCACAAAGATAGAATTGAGACAGGTACAGCTCTTGGACCCTACACTGACAGGCTTGAGGGATGTAGTTAGGGAGGCACCTGATCCTCAAGGAAAAATGGGAGTCTGTACACTGGAACAAAGGCTACTGAAAAGGGCGTGGACCCCTGAGGGAGGGCTTGAGGGTGAGGTAATACAACAGCTGTTAGTGAATAGAGCATACAGTCTGGCACTTCTAGTAATAGCCCATGGCATTCTTTTTTCAGGTCATATAGGCATGGAGCATACAAAGAAATGTATTCTGCAGAACTTTTTTGTGTGTGATTGCAAGGGATGTAACAGGGTACTGCAGGATCTGTGAGCAGTGCCAAAAGGTAGGTAAGGCAGGAGACAAGGCCAAAGCTCCTTTGATGCCTTTGCCTGTGTTTGGGGGAGCCATTTCAAAGGGTATCTATGGATATTGTGGGGGCTTTGAGTACCCCTAATTCTACAGGGAAGAAGTATATCCTGCTGGTAGTAGATTATGATGCTAGATACCCTGAGGTGGTGGCTCTATCCTCCACTGAGGCAGAGAAGGTGGCAAATGGTTTGTTAGGGATTTTTAGCAGGGAAGGCTTCCCAAGAGAAATACTGACTGACAGAGGTGCCAGTTTCCTGTCAGACCTGCTGGCTTGTCTGTGGAAGCGCTGACCTAATGACTACCCCCTACCATCCCAAGAGTAATGGTCTTTTGGTGAGATTAAACTCTACACTAAATACTATGCTACGGGCATTTGTAGACCAGTGTAAAAGATCGTGAGACAAATATTTGCCCCACCTGCCATTTGCATATAGAGAGGTATACCAGAAATCCACAGTTTTTTCACCCTTTGGGTTATTGTATGGCCAAAGGGTGAGGGGGGTCTTTAGATTTGATTTGTGATGAATGGGAAGGGTGAGCATGAATCCCACAAGCAGTCTGTTGTGGTATATGTCCTAAGCCTCAGAACAAGGCTTGGGAGCTCATGGGCCTGGCCCACGTGAAACTAACAGGAGCCCAATAGCAGAAACATGTCTAGTATGACAGGAATACTCAAGCCCAAGAGGTATGCTGTGGGACAGCAGGTTATGGTGCTCATTTCTGTCAGACACAATAAGCTGCAGGTAGTTTGGGAGGGATGCTTTAAATTGGTAGTAAAGGTTAGTGATGTTAAATACATGGTAGAATTGCTAGGCAGGAGGTAGGGGGACAAATTTTACCATGGTAATATGATAAAGCCTTACCATGATAGGAAAGCCCTGGTGCTGAGTATTTTTCATGGATGGCAGGAGTAGTCTGAGGGGAATCTGGTGACTGATCTCCTCAGTGAGGCTTGGACTGACAACTCAGTGGAAGGGGCAGCAATGTCCCAGTGTCTATCCCCTACCCAGGTGTGAGAAATCCAAGCAGTGTTACAGGTATCTGGATACACATTCACTGGGAAACCAGGGTGCACCCACCTCGTGCAGCACCATGTGGATGCAGGATCCCAAAGGCCTATAAAGCAGGTGCCTTACAGGGTACCTGAATGAGTCAGACAGCCACTGAGGGAGTAAATACAGGAAATGTTGGAACTAGGTGTAACTAGGTGTAATCCAGGAGTCTAGCAATCCCTGGGCCTCCCCAGTGGTGCTGGTCCCAAAGAAAGATGGCAGCATCAAGTTCTCGGTGGACTATGGGAAATTAAATAGTCACACGGTGTCAGATGCTTACCCCATTCCTCGGACAGATGAAGCCTTAAAGCAGCTGGGTTGGTCTATGTATCTTACCACTATTGATCTTACCAAGAGTTACTGGCAGGTGCCCCTGACTCACAGTGCTAGAGAGAGGTTAGCCTTTATCACTCCTTTTGGATTAAACAAGTTCATAAATATCCCCCTTTGGGGTGAAAAATGCCCCAGTGATCTTCCAGAGGCTGAAAGATAATATCCTAGCAGGAGCAAGAGGTTATGCCCTTGCTTACCAAGATGATATTGCCATTTACATCCATTCATAGCATGAGCACCTGCAGCATGTCTGGGAGGTCCTGGGCAGACTGCAAAGGGCAGAGTTGACCTTTAAGCCCAGTAAGTGTCAGCTGGGTATGGCAGACATCTCCTACCTGGGACACAAATTGGGGAGTGGTAAGATCAGACCAGAACCTGGCAAAGTGGAAGCCGTTCGGGCATGGCCTAACCCTGTTACCAAAAATCTGGTGAAGGCATTCTTGGGGACAGCAGCGTACTATAGAAAATTCATTCCAAATTACAGTACAATAGCTGCTCCTCTTACAGACCTGATGAGGAAAAACAGACCAGACAATGTAGTGTGGACCCTAGCCTGGAAGCAGGCATTCCAAAAGATTAAAGGGGCTTTGGGAGGACCTCCTCTGTTAGCCAGTCCAGATTACAGCAAATAATTTGTTGTGCAGGTGGATGCTTCAAATTATGGGGTGGTGACTCTACTCATCCAGGTTTCCCCAGAGGGAGAAGGGCACCCAGTGGTGTATCTCAGCCATAGACTCCAAACCAGGAAGGAATGTTATGCAGCAGTAGAAAAAGAATGTCTAGCCATAATGTGGGCTCTGGAGAAACTTCAACCTTATATGTATGGAAGGAAATTCACTGTAGTTACAGACTACAATTCCTTAAAATGACAATATTGAGCCAGTCAGCAAAATGCCAAGTTATAAAGGTGGAGGATACAATTTAGGTCTTACTGTACTATGTGTTCACCTTAATGTGACTTTGTTATCAAGGTATCTGTATTATCCAAAGAGAAGACTAATCAGATAATTAAAGCTCTCAATGTTCATTTCAGACCGTATAAGAACTAAAAGGGATAGAGGATCATTCAGATATGGTCCTAAAGAAGTAACTGTGATGAAACTTACAAACTCTGCATCCTTAAGTGCTTTGAGAGAGAGAGAGATGCAGGTCAGCCAACATAGCTTGCATTTTTTTTCCATGAGCTGTTTACAAGTTGAAGCTCTCAGTAAAAAGTTTAATGTGAAATACAGCCAAAGGCTACATGAAGGAATATAATTTATAAAACCATTTTTGCTGGACAAGCAAATGGTTAGCTATCTTCAGCTTCTGTCTTAATTTTATTTGCATGAATTTGATGTGGCATAATTCCTAACACAAGCCTTTAAATGGAATTTTTCCTGAGAAACCTGTCAATGGCAATCTAATAGTAATGTATTATAACTTTATAACATTATTATTATTATTTCTTACAGAATAGGTGACCTGCAGATCACATCCTGATCAGAAAACAAATGTTCTCCATCAGGCTGTTAATCTACAGGTAATGTCCACTGAAAAACTAGTCTGCCTTTTCATGGTAGCATATTAAGCTGCAGTGGAGCTCAGACTGAGAAAACCTAATGGTCGCCATTATTTTATGCTCACTAAGCAGCACTTCTGCTGTTTAGAGATTGTAAAATATATTTTAAAAAAAGAAAACTAAAAAACAAAAGGTTGTGTGTGTTTATGTCTGTGTGTTAGTGTATGCATGCATGTGAGTGAAACAAAGATCAATCAATACATTAATTTACACTTGCTAAGCAGTGCTTTTGCTGTTTAGCAAGCGTAAAAACTAAGTATAATAGAAAAAAGTGTGTGCGTGTGTGTGTGTGTATGTGTGTGTGTGTGTGTGTGTGTGTGTGTGTGTGTGTGTGTGTGTGTGTGTGTGTGTGTGTGTGTGTGTGTGTGTGTGTGTGTGTGTGTGTTGTTTGTGTGTGTGTCTTTGTGTGTGTGTTTTGTTTCTGTGTGTGTGTGTGTGTGTGTGTTTGTTTCTGTGTGTGTGTGTGTGTGTGTGTGTGTGTTTGTTTCTGTGTATGTGTGTGTGTGTGTGTTTGTTTCCGTGTGTGTGTGTGTTTGTTTCCATGAGTGTGTGTGTTTGTGTGTGTGTGTTTGTTTCTGTGTGTGTGTGTGTGTGTGTGTGTGTGTGTGTGTGTGTGTGTGTGTGTGTGTGTGTGTGTGTGTGTGTGTGTGTGTGTGTGTGTGTATGTCTGTGAATGTATGCTTGCCTGCATGAAAACAAGTTATGTGTGAGTGAGTGAGAGAGTGAGGAGTTAAAGCGATCAAGCGCTGGAATCAGCATTGAGGAGGTTTACGTACATCTCACCTCTTAGATCATGTCAACTGGATAAAACCTAAACTAAAGGGGCAACAAAGGCTCAAAACAGGATATTCCTTAAATAATAGGACTTGTGCTACCATGCATCTTTCTGAAGTGCGCGCGCGCGCGTGTGTGTGTGTGTGTGTGTGTGTGTGTGTGTGTGTGCGTGTGTGTGCATGTGTGTGTGCATGCGTGTGTGTGTGTGTGTGTGTGTGTGTGTGTGTGTGTGTGTGTGCATGTGTGTGCGTGTGTGTGCGTGTGTGTGTGTGTGTGTGTGTGTGTGTGTGTGTGTGTGTGTGTGTGTGTGTGACAGAGAGAGGAAGAGACAGTGACATGATGGACAACTGGCAGCAGCAGATAAGAGGTATGCGTACCTCTAAACCTTTTATCTCAAGAAATCTGGATAAAGCTTGAAATAAAGGGGGAACAAAGGCTGAAAACTAAGGAATAGATTTTAAATTTCATATTTATAAAAGTTACAAAGTAAGTTCATTAACAGGATTTCTGTTAACATAAATTTTCTGAAAGAAATAAAGTCTGAAAGTCAAATGTACGTCATTATTTAATTACTTTAATCCCCAATGACTGGCAAGAATCCATACATGTTAGCAGTAAGGGACCAACAAATAAAGGAAATATCTAGATATTTTTTGAAACATTATATATTTCGGATGTAAAATGCTTCCTCTAACACCACTTACATATACTACAGCACAATAGAACACCATTACTTAATATAATTCATGGGATTAACCAGTACCCCAAAACAGTGTTTAATATAAATACATAAATAAATACATATATATTTACACTTGCCCTCAATATCTGGTGTATGTATGATAAGCTACCTAGCCAGGATACCCAGCAGCCATACTCCCCTCTTTATCCCTTAATACTTATATGTATTTTCACTCCTGTGCTGTCTCCTGCAACTATCTACAGGAGCCCTCGCAAACCCTGTACCATCTCTCTCTGCTCACATGCTTCTGTTGTAATTACACTATCTGACTACTAGATGACATTTTAAACCAGGATAGCTCCTTATACATCTATCTTTCCTTGATTTCCAACGAATTTAAAGCTCTGACCCAGGATTGTGAACTTTCTTCCTGTCCTATCTCTCAACTCTACCTTCTACTTTCCACTAGCATTGCTCTCAGCTACCACTTACTTCATTACCACTGTTTCTTCCCATCTTTACCTATTCCTTCCCAGCTAAGGTACCCAGTAGTTAGCTACTTGCTGATAGGTTTTTGCTGACTTACTCGGTTACCTGTCTGGACCCGCTTCGCTTGCACTGCGGGCTCACTCTGCCCCCCCTACCCTACCCCCAATTCCCACCCACTCCCAGAGGTCCTAACCATATACCTCCAGTGGCCACACTCACATTCCTATACAACCAATCCCATCCTCCTACTCATTAAGGGCTAACTACCCTAACTCTCCACTTATAGATACTCACTACATCACTAAGTACTTAATCAATTTACAAACTCAGTATCCCATCTTACTACAACACCTTGCAGAACCTCCCCACTATCATCCTCTTTAATATACCTTACCCCAACTACTTATTTACCTATCCATTCACTATGACCATTACACCCAAATCCAAATACCCAATACTATTTCTCTTAATTGCCTTCCTACCTTTACTATCTATAACCTATGTCCTAACTAAATATGAACATCTAACCTTGACTAACTTCAACCATTCCCTTAAACAATCAACCCTAACAGACCTACCACCTTACCTAAATTACATTAATATTACCTCTACACCCTCCTATTTAGTGCTACACTTTCATTGTTTAGTCCACATTAACTATAACCAACCCAAGAAAACAAAATACACACCTTGTAAATTCTTAAATATCATACATAGGATTAAAAATGCTAAACTTTTAGATGGTGATATCCATCCGAACACTGGCCCCAACACCACAACCACCACTAACCCTCATAAACCAAGTCCCTCTACTTCTTGAACCAGCTCTAAAGCATCAAACTCTCTCCTTATTGCTCACCTCAATATACAGAGCCTAAACAATAAAGTCACCCACCTACATGCCCTCTTAGATGTTCACTCCTTTGACATCCTTTGCCTAACAGAAACCTGGTTAAAACCTGTAACACAGGACAATGAAATCACCCCACCAGGATACAATATCCTGAGATTAGATCAAATATCCAAAAAGGGTGGGGGTGTAGCAATATTATATAAAGCAGAGCTACAAGTAACACTAATAAATGTGCAACCACCTTCTATTAGCAGCTCTGAAATCGTTATTTCTAAACTCCAATTCATCACCTATAAATCCGTCTATATAATATGTGCCTACCTCCCTCGAGGTAACAATATAAACACCCTTGAAAATATTCCTTCCTGGCATTCAACTAACCACCCACAAGAAACCATTGTCCTGGGTGACTTTAATATTGACTGGAACTCCTGCATCTCAGCCAGCAAAACTACCCATATAAACCTTTATGGTTTTTCCCAAACTATAACCTCCCCCACCAGGTTCCATAAACCTAACAACAAAGAAACTACTATAGACTGGATACTGATAAATAGTCACCCCCTCTCTTATGAAGCAGGAATCCTTCCTGATGATGTCAGTGACCACTCACTGACCAACATAATCAGACAAAATATCAATACTCATAAACCAATCTTATATAAACCCATTTGATCCAACAAAAACTTTAACCCTATTAATTTCCAAACTGAACTGAAAGCATGTGACTGGTCACCCCTAAGACACGTCCAATTAGACAAAGCAGTATCCTACTTTCATGCCAAATTCCTAGAAATGCTGGACCATCATGCCCCATCCCGCTCAATGAGACATAGGACTAAAACTGCTCCATGGCTACCAAAAGAGACAAGGCACAAAATTATACTTAGAAATAAAATCTGGGCAAATGGCGAGCAACTAAAAACCCAGCTGATCACCATACTTCTAGATAAAAGAAACTTTTACCACAACAACCAGCAAACTCACCAATACAAACCTCAAAAGTTCTGGGCAGGCATAAACAAACTCCTCCACCCAGGTCAGTCCAAAACTCCCACCCCAACAGGACACACCTATGAAACTCATAAGCATATTGCTAATGCCTTTAATACCTTCTTTACTGATGCAGTCCAAACTCTCACTAATTCACTACCTCCTGTTAGCACAAGTTTGTCATCCTCCTTGACTACTATAACCCCCTCATTTCATTTACAACCAGTCCCAACATCACTCATCTGCACTCTTTTTCATAAACTAAAACCATGCACCCCCTCAGCTGACCTTCTTCCAGCAGAATATCTACAGATAGCAGCATTAGTAGTAGCCTTTCCTATTTCCATCCTTATAAATAGAACCATTACCAAAGGAACAATCCCATCTATCTGGAAAGTCTCCCACATTATCCCACTGCACAAAGGGGGCAACTCAACTGAACTCTCAAACTACCGCCCAATAGCTTTACTCTCTCCTTTAACTAAAATAATGGAAAAATGTATCCACCGCCAACTACTAGACCACCTACAGCAAAATAACTTACTAGCTAACTGTCAGCATGTCTTTAGGCCACACTATAGTACCACCAAAGCCCTTTTATCCTTTTCTGACTGTATTAACAATAACCAAAACAACAATACTTTATCCTCAGCACTCTTTATTGACCTTTCAAAAGCCTTTGATATGGTCTACCATCAGCTTCTTTTAAATATACTTAAGTCTCTCTCACTAGATACACTGGCTTTACAATGGTTTAAATCATACCTTGAAAATAGGCAACAGGCTGTGCTTTGGGAAAATAATCTATCCTCTCACCTTCCTATTACCCTAGGAGTCCCTCAAGGTTCTATCCTGGGCCCTCTCCTTTTCTCAGTTTTCATCAACGATCTTAATCTAATCATTCCTCAAGCTACATGTATCCAATATGCTGATGACTTCATCCTAATATGCTCGGCTACCTCTACACCTCAACTCCAGTCCATTACCCAAACAGTGCTTAACAAAGTAGAAAGCTGGTTGTTACAGCATAGCCTCCTCCTGAATCCTAAAAAGACAAAGCTATTACTCTTCACTCCCACACAAAGGTCCCCCACAATTGACTTCACAGTTATATCCAATGATGGCATCATTATATCTCCCGACCCAACTACCAAGCTCTTAGGGGTAACAATAGACCATAATCTTAGCTTTGACACACACATTAACACAACAATAAAAACAGTATACAGAAAATTAGGCTCCTGCTACAGGATTAAACCCTTCTTTACTCCAACAGCAAGAACTACTATTGCCCACACCCACCTAATTTACACCCTCCTCTACACCTCTCACATCTATACCAACCTATCAAAAAACAATCTTAACAAACTAGCTGCCTCCTACAACAATATTGCCAGATTTGCTACTGGATTAGAACTCAACACTGTCAAAACTTAATGCAACTAGGTTGGCTAGAACTTCATAATCAACTTCAGATTCAGCAACTTATTATTGCCCATAAGATCCTCTATCTTCCTAAAATACTCCTATACTTACTGTCTACAGTAATTTGACAACCCTTCACTCAGCCAATAAAGTACTGGTATCTACAGTCAAATCCAAAAACAAGGCCAGTGATTCTCTGCTCGCCAACACTGTTGGCAAATCCTGGAACCTGCTTCCCAAGGAACTCTCATCTCTCTCTCAGTAAAAGTGTTCAAAAAACAACTCAGAGAATACCTTAGCAACCACTGGTTATGCCCATATAGTAACCCAGACTAATCTTACCACCACTTTGTCTGAACCCTACCTATATAACCATTTGCAATTTAATTCCAACTCTCTCTTTGTCTCAGAGAGTAGATACTAATTCAGTCTTTACAATTTTCTCTTACATAGGATCCTTTACTAATTGTGTACTTGTATAGTTTGCAGCTTGGAACATTAACTTGTTTTCACATATAAACATCTATCTAGACATTCTTTATCTTTCTTATTACATGCTACCTTAAAGTTGTTATGCTACTATAGGATAAATGGGATGGCTCACTGTTAAATACTGTACCTGGAGCTGCTATATTTGTTAGTCTGCTTTTCATTTCTCTTTCTTATTATCTGCTACTTTAATAGTACTATTTTTCTATATAACATTTGTATTCTTCACCTTAAAATAGTACTGTACCTAAATCTGTTACAATTTTACTTATCTGTACCTGAAATTGTTAATATTTTGCTTATGTGGAGCTTTGCTCCCCGGGCCTCTACTGAAAATGGACAATTATCCAGTTAGACTATATAGCTATATAGCTATCTATCTATGTATATATATCTATACTACATGTATATATACACACATAAGGAATGTGAATGAAAGTGTTACAATGTAGCTATCAAAGTCTTTACACTGTTTTATACAGTCTCAGAACAAATAGAAATGTAATAACATGTGACACATACCTGCTGTATGATAGCAGATGGTGACTGAGTGTAACAAGAGACAGCACTGATGGGATATTTAGCAACACGTTCTGCTATAGAGGCAACCCTACCCTCAGGTCAATGTATAACTGACAGCAATCACTTTATAGCCAGAACAAAGCAGTTAACAATGAGATGCAAGTGAAACAGGTTTTCTGTTATTTCCTGAGACTAAATACCTGGCATATGAAGTATAGTCTAATGGCCAAGCAAAAGGAGACAGAGGCCAACTTAGTAAGGGGTCCTACTATTTCACAGAACAGCCATGTATTTAACTGATTAAAGTTAATACACAACAAGGTTCTAGATGATAAATATTCTTACAAGACAAAATGACAAAAGTCTCAGTAAACTTGTAGGTGTAGGGCTTTGTGAAAGAGCTTCTACAATATCAGGGTCAGATGTAGTGACCACAGACTATGAAACAATGACAAAATTCTCAGTAAATTTGTAGGTGTAGGGCTTTGTGACAGAGCTCCTACAATATCAGGGTCAGATGTAGTGACCACAGGCTATGAAACAATGACAAAAGTCTCAGTAAATTAGTAGGTGTAGGGCTTGGTGACAGAGCTCCTACAATATCAGGGTCAGATGTAGTGACCACAGGCTATGAAACAATGACAAAAGTCTCAGTAAATTTGTAGGTGTAGGGCTTTGTGACAGAGCTCCTACAACATCAGGGTCAGATGTAGTGACCGCAGACTATGAAACAATGACAAAAGTCTCAATAAACTGGTAGGTGCAGGGCTTTGTGACAGGGCTCTTGAAATAATGGAGTCAGATGTATTGACCTTAGGCTATGAAACAATGAAAAAAGTCTCAGCAAACTTGTAGGTGCAGGACTTTGTTACAGAGCTCCTGCAATATCAGTGCCAGATATAGTGACTGCAGGCTATGAAGCAATGGCAAAAGTCTCAGTAAACTTGTAGGTGCAGGGCTTTGTGACAGAGCTCCTTCAATATCAATTTCAGATGTAGAGACCGCAGACTATTTAACAATGACAAAAGTCTCAGCAAGCTTGTAGGTGCAGGGCTTTATGATAGAGCTCCTGCAATATTGAGGTCAGATGTAGTGACCACAGGCTACAAAACAATGACAAAAGTCTCAGTAAACTTGTAGGTGTAGGGTTTGTGAAAGAGCTCCTACAATATCATGGTCAGATGTAGTGACCACAGGCTATGAAACAATGACAAAAGTCTCAGTAAACTTGTAGGTGTAGGGCTTTGTGACAGAGCTCCTGCAATATCAAGTTCAGATATAGTGAGTGCAGGACCTGTTCTATGAAGAAAGATAGTGACTGAGTGTAAGAAGAGACAAGACTCAGTGTTAAATTGAATTATATCTCACAACCGATTGTGTGTTTAAACATATTGCAATGAACAGAGATGTTAATATGAACAGTTAGCTCAAAAATGTCCAGCTCAACCTCCCTTAGGAGATGTTATTTTCTAGGATTGAAATATACTTAACTGTTTTTAAATTTTACTGAGGTATATTTTTAGGTAATTATTATAGCACTCTTTGGCTACTTTCAGTGATAGCCTTTTGTCTAAAAATGACTTTTTTCCTTATTCAGCAAAATGTATTTGGCTAACTAGAAAGTGTTTTTCCTTGGTTTACGTTTATCTAATTTTAACTAAAGCAGAATTTGGAATGAAGTAAATTAAAAGTTTCTGAGAGAAAAAAATGGATTCTTATTTGTAAAACAAATAATCAAAATGTAAACTTTCAAATAGATATACAATAGTCACATGTCAGAATCATGAAGACTTAAATAAAAGGTTATTATTACCTATCCTTTCTTATGCATGACAGTCCTGATTTGCACAACTGCATCCTGCAAACAAATAAGAGATTTTCAGACAAAAAATATAATAAAAATATTTACTTTTCATACGTCTCCACTGTTCCTGATTTTGACTCACATTTTAGTCTGTGTCTGTTAATCCCTCTTAAAACTGGTGACTGATGGAGAAAAGGTGGTGAGTTGCACCTATGAAATAATGATAGCAGTTAGAGCCATAGACTTCTGTTTAGTCAGAAAATTTACATAAATTCCCATTCTGTTATTCTGTCAATGTGTCAAGTTAATAGTGCTAATATTTTAAAACTATCCCTGATTGCCCTGTTTCTGTTGAGATTTGTCTCTGATAGGTTGAGAGCTGTGTTCCTACTTTTTGCCATAGTTGTGTAAAACATTTATTTTATATCTGAAATACCTTAATATTCTATGAAATTACAGAAACATCTCAAATTCAGCAAGAATGAACTTTGATTTTAACAAAAAAAGTGAATTCCTGCTGTTTGCACTGGGTGTGGGTATGGACTGTCCTGCAAAATTTCAGATTTCAATAAAAATGTCTTACTTTCAACATTCAAAAAAGGTGGCAGGCTTAATGAAACACCAACACTGCAAAATCATAAAAAAATATTTTGCGGGGAGAAACCTTCCCACATTCTACTTAATCATTTTACCTCTTGGGTGGCACAATCTCAAGATAAAAATCAGGCCTTTTCATAAAGATGCGCAGCCTACGTGTTACACTCAAATGGTGAGATACTGATGTTCAACGTTTCTTTTCATTTTCTCCATCCACAAGCTGTTACTTTAGAGATATGGAGCATAATGAAGCTTTACACCAAGATAATTCTGCTTCTCTTGAATTAAATTACCAGAAATTTGCTGGCAAGTTTTAAAACAAAGCCTGATTTTTACTCAGGCAAACAAACAGAATTTAACTGAAGTATGTGACACCCTCCATAAAGTCAGTTGTGGGGTGAGCTGCTGAGAGATACCTAACTTATTTATTTATTATTTATTTATTTTGACATTTGTTGACCGGGTTAGGCCAACTGGGCAGATGCCCTTTTTCAGCAGAAACCCAAGGAGAAAAGCTCCAAAAGATACTTGCATAATAAAATATGACTAAATAAGACAACAGAAATCAAAATATTACACTAATCATATACATTTACATACAAAGATATAAAACTAAGTGTGTTCAGATTACAATGTGAAGTCACTTCAGGGAAGAGAATCTAAGAAATAGACTGTTTTCTTTTTAATAAATGTAGGATTGGAATAAAGGTAGGTAACAGATGGAGTGGAAAAGAGACTAAAGAGGCAGGGATTAGTTGCTTCAGACAGGAGAGGTAGATTAGGTTTGGTGGGGGCAGGAGCATGTTCAAACAGGCAGTGTTTTAAGGTTTTTTTGAATAGTTTGTGTTGGAAATTGTCCTTAACTATGTGGGCAGTTTATTCCAAGACCTGGCAACACAGTGATTATAGAGAAGCTTGCCAATGTTTTTTTTTTTTTTTGGACATGTAAGTTTCCAGGAGGTGTTGTTCAGAGCTGCGTAGTATACGATTAGAAGTGTAAAGAAAGATGAGTGCTGAGATAGCAGGACAGGAGTTAAGTTCCTTTAGGATGGAGTGAGTCAGGTGTAGCTGAAGCAGAAGGAGTACTTGACAGAGTTCTAGCCACTGTAGTTTTTTTAATGCTAGACAGTGGTGAGAGGGATAGGCTTCATTTGCAGCAATTTTAGTGATTTTATTATATGTGCGTTTAAGCTAAGACATAACATTTGATTGTAGGTTAGTAAGGATTGGGGAGGCATATAATATGGTGGGTAGGAGACAGGCTTTTGCAAGAGACAGTTTAGATTCATGAGGAATTTTTGTTTCTATCGAGTGAATCCATTTTTGATGATTTTTTTTGGATGCACTATTGGATGTGCAGATTGAATTTTAGTTGGTCATTGATTAAGACTCCTAATAGTTTAGTGTGAGGTTCAACCATGGTAGTCGAGTAATTGAGGGAGGTGACAGTGAAGGCAGATTAGTGGTGTTGGAATGATTTGGGGAGGAAGAGAAGGAGTTTAGTTTTCTTTGGGTTGAGTAAGAGTTGGCTGGATATTCGCCATTTTTCAATAGAGTGAATAGTTACTTGGGTAAGGTTGCGGAAGTGGGAGAGACTGTCAGAGGAGTAAATTATGGTAGAGTCATCAGCATATTGTATTAATGAGGACTGAGGACAGAAAGTGTGGAGGTTGTTACTGAAAATGTTAAATAGTAGGGGTTCAAGAATGGACCCTTGTGGGACCCTGGTTTGAACTGGAAGGAAGTATGAAGATGCAGAGAGACACTTTATAGACTGAAGTCTGTTGGAGAGGTAGCTAGAAAAACAGTGAAGGGCAAAGTGGGAGAGACTGAGGTTAGATAGTTTAGACAGAAGTAGGTGAGACTGTATCATAGCCCTTTGAAAGGTCAGGGAATAGACAGGAGACTACGTTATTGTTGTCGTGAGATCTAGAGATAACTTCAGTAAAAGATATTACTGCTGTGGATGAGCAGAGGCTAGGGCAAAAGCCATGTTGGGTAGAGGTTAGGAGAATGTCTTGAAGAAGATTATCTAGGCGCTGCTTAGAAATGCAATTTTCAAGAATCTTTGACAGGAGAGACAGAATGGCTATGGGCCTGAAATTAAAGGGGTCAATGGAGTTTCCTACTCTGTGTAGGGGTATAACAGAATTTCTTCCAGATGTCAGGGGCTGTGGTTCTTGGACTGATCTGTTTATTTTATTTATTTATTTGCAATTTGAATACCAGGGAAGTCCACTGGGCCGATTTTGACCCATTTTCAGTGGAGGCCCGGGGAGAAAAGCTCCAAGATGCATTATACAATTTATATGCAAATGATAGTTAATATTAAAGATCTTATGTAGAATAGTTACTCATAAATGCATTCAGTATCATGCATAGTTAACAAATTAATTAAGCTTGAAGGTAGGGATCACACAGTTTCATTTGAGGAAAACAGATGTGGGTTAGGTATGGAAACAGTTTACATACAAACCTTTTAAGAAAATGTAATTACGCTTTACATACACACATCAACCGCAGAATGCTATTTGCAATATTTACAAGGTTGGACTGTGTGAGGGTAACTGTAGGAGGTGAGAGAAGCTATAGAAATTGTTGACAGCTTAGATAGGCTCATAGGAAGATAACTATAAGAGTTGTAGAGCTTGGGAGCCAGAGCGAAACCCCCCCTTGGATTAGGTTGGGTGAAGGCAGGTACACTTCCATTTAGTGGACAGGTGTTTGAATAGTTGGGTTTGGAAGTTTTCTGAGTTTGGTATGGTTCTTAGTGTGGAGGGAAGGGAATTACATTTTTTGCCTAGTGAGAAAGATAGGAGAAGTTGGCCAGCAGGACGTTTAGGTTTACGGATAGTAATTAAGTTCTGATTTTCAGATCTGAGAGCTCTGTTGGGTGTATAAGGGGGAAGGATGTTAGTTAGAGTGGGACATTTTGTTGGGTGAAATATGAGTCTATGTGCTGTAGTGACTTGGAGATAGTCTAAGTAGTTTGGGAGTTCAAGCCAATTCAGGGGTTGTAGGGCTAGGCAGTGATGGGTGGTATTTTTAGATTTAGAGGCAAATTTAGAGATTTTGTTGTAGGAGTTTTCTAGTTTAGAGGTGATAGAGGAGGACAGGTTGGTTAGAAAAGGGGGTCCATATAATAAGGAAGGAAGAAGATAAGTTGAGGCCAGAGTTTGCCTGGTAGAGTTGGAGAGAAAGCAGTTATTCCTATACAGCATACCTAGCTTTTGGTGGGTTTTCTTAATATTTTGTTGAATATGAATATCAAACTTGTGGTGTTCATGTACAGTAATGCCAAGTAGTTTGGCAGAGGGGACTACTTCTATAGGTGAGTTGGTTTGACTATAGACTTTGAAGTTGTTTTTATCGTAAGAGAGGGTCTTTGTGGGAGGTAATAGTAGAATCTTTGATTTATTTGCATTGAGAGAGAGGTAGTTTTGGTGCATCCAGTTTTCAGTTGTTGAGAAGGCAGTTTGGGTTTTAGTCAGCAATTCAGAGAGGTTTGAGGCAGAGCAGACTAAGGTTGAATCGTCTGTGTATTGAATGATTTTAGCATCAGGAATAGCAGTGTGGAAGTTATTGATGAAGATGTTAAAAAGCATTGGCCCAAGGATGGATCCCTGTGGTACGCCAGCTGGGGTAGGTAGGAAGGAAGAAATGGAGTTCTTCTATTTGACTGCCTGTGATCTGTCTGATAGATAGCTGGAGAACCAGGATAAAGCGTTATGTGAGAGATTAAGGTTTGAGAGATGACAGAGAAGGTGCTTGTGGGAAACAGTATCAAAGGCTTTAGACAGATCGAGTAAAACAGTATAAACTAAGTGGCCTGAATCTCGGGCTTGATTGACAGTTGCTAGGAAAAAAAGTAGAGCGGTTATTGTGCTATGGCCTGGACGGAAGCCATGCTGGGTAGGAGTGAGAAGATTGTATTGGGTCAGGAAAGGCATAAGTTGGAGGTGGATGCAATTTTCTAGGATTCTGGAGATTGGTGAGAGCAAAGCAATGAGGCAAAAGTTTGAGATGCTGGTATTTTTGCCTCCTTTATGAAGAGGAAGAATATAAGTTGAACGCCAGCGTTTGGGGATGTATCATTCTTTTATGGATCGGTTGATAATGATGCTGATTGGGAGTGCAATGCCATCAGCAGCAGATTTTAGGAAGGAAGAGGGAATATTGTCGGGAGCGTTAGAGCAAGGTTTAAGTTTGGACAAAAGTTTTTTTATAAAGTTAGTGGAGATGGGTTTGAGTTCAAAAAGATGAGGTGATTAAGAAGGGGGAGAGTGTAGAGCAGTTGGGTTATTATTGGGAAATGTCTTGGTGAGGGTATTAACATTATGAAAAATGAGTTAAATTCAGAGCCTAGTTCAAGATCAGATTTACTTGGGTAAGGACAGGGATTATTCTTGGAGCCTGGATTGAGGAGTGAGTTTACTGTTGATAAGCATGGAGATTGGATATGCAATAGATTTTGCAGCTAGTTTAAGGAAAAGAGCAGGTAAATTATCGGCAGATGGTGAGCATGTTTTGAGTTTGCTGAGAAGTGATCTTAGTGGTGGTGAAAGGCTTAACAGAGAAGGTGGTTGTGTGGGTAGGAGCAGAGGGAGAGGTAGTGGAGTAGACACTCTTGTCATTTTAGTTAATTTGTGTACAGAGTCAATGAAGAAGGAGTTAAGTTTGGCAGTGTCTAAGGCAGAGCTATAGTGGCAGGTATTTAGGTCTACATGTGTGAAATAGCTTGTTGAAAGTGTTCCAGAATTTTTGGGGTTGGAGTGAAGGTTATTTTGTGATTTTACAAAATTTTTTGTCATAGTTGACTTGTTTTGTTTTTGGTTAAATTACAAAGTTCTCTTTATTGTTAAAGATTGTAAGGAGATTTGTTTTTTGCCAGGTTTTCCAGACATTATCTCTCTTATGCATGTGGGAACAGCTGGATTGAGTCCAAGGAGTGAAGCTGAATTTTATTCTAATTCTCCTGATGGGTGCCTGGGAGTTGAGAGTATTTAGGAAGAAAATGCTGTTGAATTTTCGAACATATTCTTCAAGGGAGGGGTCATGGAGGAAGCAGCATATGGTTAAAGGTGTCTGGGTTAAAGTTAGAAAGTTTGCGTCAGTCTTTGTAATGATGAGATTTGCACTATTGGAGGGAGTATCATTGGATATAGGTTGGGAGGTGGTCACTTAGAGTGTCAGGAAGTATGGAATAGCTGTGATATAGGTTAGGGCTGTAAGTAAGGATCCAATCAAGAGTAGAGGTGGTATTAGTGTGTTTACTCAGTTGTGTGGGGGAGGTAATCACTTGGGAGACGGCACAGAGATTAATGTTGGTATTTAGGGAGTCTGAGGACACAGAATTCCAAACTATGTTAACATCCCCCTGTATAATTTTTGACATGCAAAATGAATTTTTTTGAGATGATGTTTTGGAGGGATGTATCAGGAAGATGAAGTGGTTCATCCAAAAAAGTGAGATATAATTATGTCATTAAACTGTAAACATTTTAAATGAGATTTTTTTTATCAAAATGACTGACAGCTGTTTCACAGGTTTAGTAGGGCTGGGTAGTCTGAGACTTGATCTACTCTCTCATTACTGTGCTTATATGGAAATATGGACACTTTAAGAAGAAATAGTTTTATAACTTCAAAAGTTGTTTTCAAAGATAAATAGAAATGTTTTAGAACTTGTCCCAGAAGATTAAACTGTAGTTATTCTGTTGTTTCTCCTTGTCTATAAAAGGGGGACTTAACATCTCCTGCTTATTGGGTTTGGATCTTTGGTTTCCAAAATCCAGAATAAAGTGTTTCTATTCTAATTAAAAATATATATGGAAGCTTCTAACATCTGTAGAAACATGTATCATTATTACTTACTTGATCGATAATATAAGTATTTCTGAACATGAAGTCTTGTTAATACTACAAAAAATCTGCACTAGGGCAAAATTGGCAGAAATTATAATATTTAAAATCTCAGATCATACATATTAAAAATAAATATTTTTATGTTTATTTTATTTTACTTATTTTACATTTGTTGACCGGGCTAGTCCAGCTAGATACATGTCCATTTTCAGAGGAGGCCCAGGGAGAAAAGCCCCACAAGCAGCAAAAAAGTAAAAGATGAATGGTAATTACAATAGACATTGTTACATTACAATGATAATTACAACAGACATTGGTAAATTACAATGGTAATTACAACAGACATTGGTACATTACAATGGTAATTACAGCAAACATTGGTACATTACAATGGTAATTACAACAGACAATGGTACATTACAATGGTAATTACAATAGACATCGGTACATTACAATGGTAATTACAACAGACATCGGTAAATTACAATGGTAATTACAACAGACATTGGTACATTACAATGGTAATTACAGCAGACATTGGTACATTACAATGGTAATTACAACAGACAATGGTACATTACAATGGTAATTACAATAGACATTGGTACATTACAATGGTAATTACAATAGACATCAGTAGATTACAATGGTAATTACAATAGACATTGGTACATTACAATGGAAATTACAATAGACATTGGTACATTACAATGGTAATTACAAAGACATTGGTACATTACAATGGTAATTACAATAGACCGGTACATTACAATGGCAATTACAATTGACATTGGTACATTACAAAGGTAATTACAATAGACATTGGTACATTACTATGGTAATTACAACAGACATTGGTACATTACAATGGTAATTACAATAGACATTGGTACATTATAATGGTAATTACAATAGACATCGGTACATTACAATAGTAATTACAATAGACATTGGTACCTTACAATGGTAATTAGAACAGACATTGGTACATTACAATGGTAATTACAATAGACATCGGTACATTACAATGGTAATTACAATAGACATTGCTACATTACATTGGTAATTAAAATAGACATCAGTATATTACAATGGTAATTACAACAGGCATTGGTACATTACAATGGTAATTAGAATAGACATTGGTACATTATAATGGTAATTACAATAGACATTGGTACATTACAATGGCAATTACAATAGATATCGGTACCTTACAATGGTAATTACAACAGACATCGGTACATTACAATGGTAATTACAACAGACATTGGTATATTACAATGGTAATAACAGCAGACATTGGTACATTACAATGATAATTATAATAGACATCGGTACATTACAAAGCTAATTACAACAGACATTGGTACATTACAATGGCAATTACAATAGACATTGGTAATTACAAAAGACATTGGTACATTATATTGGTAATTACAATAGACATTGGTACATTACAGTGGTAATTACAATAGACACGGGGACATTACAATGGTATTTACAATAGACATCAGTACATTACAATGGTAATTACAACAGACATTGATACACTACAACGGTAATTACAATAGACATGGGGAAATTACAATGGTAATTACAATAGACATCGGTACATTACAATGGTAATTACAATAGACATTGCTACATTACATTGGTAATTAAAATAGACATCGGTATATTACAATGGTAATTACAACAGGCATTGGTACATTACAATGGTAATTAGAATATACATTGGTACATTATAATGGTAATTACAATAGACATTGGTACATTACAATGGCAATTACAATAGATATCGGTACCTTACAATGGTAATTACAACAGACATCGGTACATTACAATGGTAATTACAACAGACATCGGTACATTACAATGGTAATTACAACAGACATTGGTATATTACAATGGTAATAACAGCAGACATTGGTACATTACAATGATAATTATAATAGACATCGGTACATTACAAAGCTAATTACAACAGACATTGGTACATTACAATGGCAATTACAATAGACATTGGTAATTACAAAAGACATTGGTACATTATATTGGTAATTACAATAGACATTGGTACATTACAATGGTAATTACAATAGACACGGGGACATTACAATGGTATTTACAATAGACATCAGTACATTACAATGGTAATTACAACAGACATTGATACACTACAACGGTAATTACAATAGACATGGGGAAATTACAATGGTAATTACAATAGACATCGGTACATTACAATGGTAATTACAACAGACATCAGTACATTACAATGGTAATTATAATAGACATCGGTACATTTCAATGGTAATTACAATAGACATTGGTACATTACAATGGTAATTACAATAGACATCGGTACATTACAATGGTAATTACAATAGACATTGGCACACTACAATGGTAATTACAATAGACATCGGTATATTACAATGGTAATTACAATAGACATTGGTACATTACAATGGTAATTACAATAGACATCGGTACATTACAATGGTAATTACAACAGACATTGGTACATTACAATGGTAATTACAACAGAAATTGGTACATTACAATGGTAATTACAATAGACATTGATACTTTACAATGGTAATTACAATAGACATCAGTACATTACAATGGTAATTATAATAGACATCGGTCCTTTACAATGGTAATTATAGTAGACATGGATACATTACAATGGTAATTAGAATAGACATCGGTACATTACAATGGTAATTACAATAGACATAGGTACATTACATGGTAATTACAAAAGACATTGATACATTACAATGTGATTACAATAGACATCGGTACATTACAATGGTAATTACAATAGACACTGGTACATTACAATGGTAATTACAATAGACATGGGTACATTACAATGGTAATTATAATAGACACTGGTACATTACAATGATAATTACAATAGGGATCGGTACATTTCAATGGTAATTACAATAGACATTGGTACTTTACAATGGTAATTACAACAGACATTGGTACATTACAGTGGTAATTACAACAGACATTGGTACATTGCATTGGTAATTAAAAATGACGTTGTTACATTACAATGGTAACTACATGAGACTTCGGTACATTACAATGGTAATTACAATAGACATTGGTACATTACAATGGCAATTACAACAGACATTGGTACATTACAACGGTAATTACAATAGACATTGGTACATTACAATGGTAATTACAACAGACATTGGTACATTACAATAGTAATTACAATATACATTGGTACATTACATTGGTAAATACAATAGATATTGGTACATTACAATGGTAATTACAATAGACATTTGCACATTACAATGGTAATTACAATATTCATGGGTACATTACAATGGTAATTAGAATAGGCATTGGTACATTACATTGGTAATTACAATAGACATTGGTACATTACTATGGTAAATACAATAGACATTGGTACATTGCAATGGTAAATACAATAGACATTGATACATTATAATGGTAATTACAATAGACATTGATACATTACAATGGTAATTACATCAGACATTGGTACATTACAATGGTAATTACAATAGACATTGGTACATTACAATGGTAATTACAACAGACATTGTTACATTCTCATCTCTCTCATCTCAAAACTGGTATAACCAGTCAGGAGGAGAAGGTAACCTCACACAACACAATTCCAGTATCACATAGTCCCACCACATCAGCGAACCAAACACATAAATACACAAAAACATACTCGGAGGCTCTAAATAAAAATCTACCTAAGCAACAGAGACCTCCAAAGCAGACATCCAAGCAAACGCTACCTCAAAACAAAACACACACAACGCATAACCCACAAAGTCAGTGTGCCAAGCAGCCACAGCTCTTAAGGCTGAATAACACACCTGATACTCTTGTTATAGGTGACTCTATTGTCAGACACACTGACGTCCCGCTCACCAGGCTGAATAAAGAGAAGGTCACAGTGAGCTGTCTGTCAGGTGCTAGGATCCGACACATAACGCAAGCACTCAGGTCACTCCAAAGCAAATACAAATATGACTCAGTCATTGTACATGCTAGTGTGAATGACCTGAGACGTACCTCCCTGGGCTACATGAAAAGAGACATAGAGGAGCTCTCTGATCATGTAGCCCAGGCTGGTATGACCCTGACCTTGAGAAGCATCTTACCCTCACCTAGAATGATGCCACAGTACAAAGACAAAATGATCGATTTTAACAACTGGCTAAAATTTTGGTGTCATTCAAAGGGGATCCAGTGTCTGTCAGCCTGGGATGACATGCTCGACAAGCCACGTTGCTTTGCTAGGGACGGCTTGCACCTGTCACCACTGGGCTTTTGGATATTGGCAAAGGCTCTTGCCACCCCCATAGTGCCTTTTTTAGGCAAGGCTCAAAAGTCAAACCCATCCCCATAGACAGCACAAGGAACAAGAAACTAAGGGTAATGCTGCTAAACGCCAGAAGTCTTAACCTCAAGATGCACTTTTCGAAGCTCTCCTCAGTATGGAGAACATCGATATCTGTGCAGTGACAGAAACCTGGTTCAAGGCTCCAGAGAACACCCCAGCACTACCAGGCTATACCTCATATCATGCTTTTCGGTCCCAAAACCCAGACCAAACCACAAAAGGAGGGGGAGTTTCCATAATTATCAAGGATATCCACACCTCCAGGTTAGTGGCATTGCACGAAGTATCGGAGACCATCCATGTGCAACTAACAGTGGGCAAGACTGCTTTTCAGTTTATAGCATCCTACAGACCACCCTCTTAAAGTCAGGAATGCCATTTGGCTTTCCTGAAAACATTGGAGAACATGAAGATCTCTCCGAACACCATTATATTGGGTGACTTCAACTACCCAAACATTGACTAGAAGCACTACTCAAGCCCCAGCACCTTAGCCCAAAGATTCCTGGAAATTATAAACTCAAATGCTATGGAACAACTAGTCACCACTCCCACAAGAGGGGACAACATACTAGACCTGATCATTACCAACATGGGGACTCTATGCTCCACACCAGAAGTATATCCCTCATTGGTAAGATCAGACCATAAATTAATTTCACTGGATGTCCACATCCTGACCCCACCCCAGCCCAGAAAACCACAGTGAAAAACTTCTCAAAAGCGAACTTCTCACTTCTCAAAACCAAAGTGGAATCCTTCAAGGCCCCAGGGCCAGTGGAAACTACAGCCCAAACTGCAGAATCCTATATAAATGCATTCTACGGACATCTCCAGGAATGCATGGATCATGCTATCCCAAACAAAATCAAGACCCAATCATCCAAAGGCAGGCGTCCAGTCTGGTGGACCCCTGCCATAAATAAACTGTACAACAGAAGGAAGACGCTACTACATGATAGAGCAAAATCCCAAATAGGGAAGGCATCTCTGATCAGCACTAGCAAAAAATTACGATCCCTCATAAAATCCTCCAAGGCCAGCTTTGAGAGAAAAATTGCACAGGACACCAAAGACAATCATAAAGCTTTTTACAGTTATGTTAGAAACCTGGGATGCAACTCCCAGACTTGTTCTGAGTTGATTCTAAATGACAAAAAATACACTGAACCCACAGACATTGCCAATATCCTGGCAGACAGGTTCAGTGCAAACTTCTCCACCCTCTCCCCCCCAAAAGAGCAAGTATCTATCCTGGCAGAGGGCTGCCTCCCAAACATCTCAGATGCTCAGGTGAAGGCTGCCCTCTCCAAAGCAAAAAACACTGCTTCCATGGGACCAGATGGCGTCCCAGGTTGTGTCCTACATGAACTACAAGAGGAACTAATCCCTCAAATAAAACAGCTATACAATCTCAGCCTCACTACAGGATATGTGCCCACAGAATGGCGTACAGCAACAGTGGTCCCATTCCACAAAGGTGTAGCCTCTATGGACCCTGGAAACTATCGCCCCATAAGTCTGCAAGGCTATGGAGAGGATCATCATGGAGCTCATAAACAAAGACATTGGGGACCTACAGACACTAGATCCTACCCAGTTAGGCTTTGTCAAGGGCAGATCCTGCCTTTTGAACCTGGTTGACTTCTTCAAAACAGTCACCAAAGCCATAGATGAAGGGAAGGTAGTCCACACAGCCTATCTGGACCTTGCAAAGGCATTTGACACAATACCCCACTCGGGCATCATAGATAAGCTATCCAGCTTAAATATAAACCCCTATGTCACAAGATGGGTGGCAAACTGGCTCAAAGACAGAACCCACAGAGTGAGAGTTGCTGGAGCCATGTCAGACTCAAAACCAGTCACAAGTGGCGTCCCACAGGGTTCTGTCCTGGGACCACTCTTGTTCGGTATATACTTTTCCGAGGTACAGGCAAACGTGGGAGGACTATGGCTCACCAAGTTCGCAAACGACTGCAAACTGGGCACCATAATCAACTCTCCAGCTGACACAAACATCCTTCAAAAAGGTCTCACAGAGACAGATAACTTGTGCCAGCTCCATGGTTTAAAGCTAAATGCCAAAAAATGTATAGTCATACCCTTTGGCAAAAACAATGTGCCCACAAATTACCAGATAGGCGGAAACCCATTAAGTAAAGAAAAAGTTATTAGGGACCTGGGGACCCAAGTTGATAGCAATCTCTCCTTTGAAAACCACATTGCCAAAGTGGTTAGAAAGACCTTCTACATAGCCCACCTCATCACAAAGGGTTTCACATCTAGATCAAGAGAGGTAATCGTGCCCCTTTATTCATCTCTCATCAGGCCCATCATAGAACTCAATGCCCCTTTTGGGATGTACCTTACCCGACACCTGCAGCAATTAGAAAGACCACAAAAGTATCTCACCAAGAGGATCAAGGGTCTCAAACAGGTGCCATATACTGCTCGGTTAAAAAAACTCCAGCTCTACTCAGTTGCATACTGCCTACTTCGAGGCGATCTATGCCTGACATACAAAGCTAGGTCAAATCCTGAATTAATGGACATGCTCCACCTCAGTAAATCTAAATCCCTTAGAGCCACACGCTCGAGGGACTTGAACTTCAGCACAGAAATAAATAGAACTTGCTGGAGGGACAGGTTCATAACCCAGAAGCTCCCTTCGCTCTGGAATAGAATTCCAGTTCATGTGAGGCAGAGCACCTCACTGAATCTCTTCAAGAAGAATTTTGATAAGTGGATGGGGGATCATAGGTTTGTCCCAGGGATTACTCCCGTGTCACTATTAGACAGAGGCACAGTAAACTAAACCTTAAAAAGGTCACAGTATACTCAAATCAAGGGGTGGCATAAGCCATACAGAATCGGGCTAGGCTTATAATTGCCCCAGGGCAGATAGCCTAGTATGAACCTATGAACCTATGAACCAAATGGTAATTACAATATTCATTGATACTTTACAATGGTAATTATAATAGATATTGGTAGTTTACAATGGTAATTACAATACACATTGATACATTGCAGTGGTAATTACAACCGACATTGGTACATTACAATGGTAATTACAATAGACAATGGTACATTACAATGGTAATTACAATAGACATTGGTACATTACAATGGTAATTACAATAGACACTGGTACATTACAATGGTAATTACAATAGACATCGGTACATTACAATGGTAATTACAATAGATATCATTACATTAGAATGGTAATTACAATAGACATCGGTACTTTACAATGGTAATTACAATAGACACCGGTACATTGCAATGGTAAATACAAAAGACATCGGTACATTACAATGGTAATTACAATAGACATCGGTACATTACAATGGTAATTACAATAGACATTGTTACATTACAATGGTAATTACATGAGACATTGGTTCATTACAATGGTAATTACAATAGACATCGGTACATTACAATGATAAATACAACAGACATTGGTACATTACAATGGTAATTACAACATATATTGGTACGTTACAATGGTAATTACAATAGACAAGTGCACATTACAATGGTAATAACAGCAGACATTAGTACATTACAATGGTAATTACAATAGACGTTGGTACATTACAATGGTAATTACAACAGACATTGGTACGTTGCAATGGTAATTACAACAGACATCGGTACATTGCAATGGTAATTACAATAAACATGAGTACAATACAATGGTAATTACAATAGACATTGGTAAGATACAATGGTAATTACAAAAGACATTGTTACATTACAAAGGTAATTACAATAGACATCGGTACATTACAATGGTATTTACAATAGACATTGGTTCATTACAATGGTAATTACAACATACATTGGTACATTACAATGGTAATTACAACAGACATTGGTACATTACAATGGCAATTACAATAGACATTGGTACATTACACTGGTAATTACAATAGACATCAGTACATTATAAAGGTAATTAAAACAGACATCGGTACATTACAATGGTAATAACAACAGACATTGGTACATTACAACGGTAATTACAATAGACATTGTTACATTATAATGGTAATTACAACAGACATTGGAACATTACAATGGTAATTACAATAGACATTGGTACATTGCAGTGGTAATCACAATAGACAAAGGTACATTACAATGGTAATTACAAAAGACATGGTACATTACAATGGTAATTACAACAGACATTGGTACATTACAATAGTAATTACAACAGACATAGGTACATTACAATGGTAATTACAATAGACATCGGTACATCACAATGGTAATTATAACAGACATTGGTACATTGCAATGGCAATTACAATAGTCATTGGTACATTACAATGGTAATTACAATAGACATTGGTACATTACAGTGGTTATTACAATAGACATTGGTACATTACAATGGTAATTACAATAGACATTGGTACATTACAATGGTAATTACAACAGACATCGGTACATTACAATGGTAATTACAATAGACATTGGTATTTTACAATGGTAATTACAATAGACATTGGTACATTACAATGGTAATTACAATAGACATTGGGATATTACAATGGTAATTACAATAGACATTGGTACATTACAATGGTAATTTCAATAGACATTGGTACATTACAATGGTAATTCCAATAGACATTGGTACTTTAAAATGGTAATTACAATAGACATTGGTACTTTACAATGGTAATTACAATAGACATTGGTACATTACAATGGTAATTACAATAGACATTGGTACATTACAATGACAATTACAACAGACATCGGTAGATTACAATGGTAATTACAACAAAAATTGGTACATTACAATGGTAATTACAACAGACATTGGTACATTACAATTGTAATTACAATAGACATTGGTCCATTACAATGGAATTACAATTGACATTGGTACATTACAATGTAATTACAATTGACATTGGTACATTACAATGGTAATTACAGTAGACATTGGTACATTACATTGGTAACTACAATTGACATTGGTACATTACAATGGTAATTACAATAGACACTGGTACATTACAATGGTAATTACAATAGATATCGGTACATTACACTGGTAATTACAACAGAAATTGGTACATTACAATGGTAATTACAACAGACATTGGTACATTATAATTGTAATTACAATAGACATTGGTACATTTCAATCCTAATTACAATTGACATTGGTACATTACAATCGTAATTACAATAGACATTGCTATATTACAATGGTAATTACAATAGACATTGGTACATTACATTGGTAATTACAATTGACTTTGGTACATTAGAATGGTAATTACAATAGACATTGGTACACTACAATGTTAATTACAATAGACATCGGTACATTACAATGGTAATTACAACAGACATTGGTACATTACAATGGTAATTACTACAGACATTGGTACATTGCAATTCTAATTACAACAGACATTGGTACATTACAATGGTAATTACAATTGACATTGGTACATTACAATGGCATATACAATATACATTGGTACATTACAATGGTAATTACAATAGGCATTGGTACATAACAATGGTAAGTACAATAGACATTGTTACTTTACAATGGTAATTGCAATAGACATTTGTTCTTTACAATGGTAATTACAATAGACATCGGTACATTACAATGGTAATTACAATAGACATTGGTACATTACAATGGTAATTACAATAGACACTGGTACATTACAATGGTAAATACAGTAGGCATCGGTAAATTACAATGGTAATTACAATAGACATTCATACTTTACAATGGTAATTACAATAGACATTGGTACATTACAATGGTAATTACAATAGACATTGGTACATTACAATGGTTATTATAACAGACATTTTTACATTACAATGGTAATTACAACAGACTTCGGTACATTACAATGGCAATTACAATAGACATCTGTACATTACAATGGTAATTACAATAGATATTGACACATTACAATGGTAATTACAGTAGACATTGGTACTTTATAATGGTAATTACAATAGACATTCGTACATTACAATGGTAATACAATAAACATTGGTATATTACATTGGTAATTACAATACACATTGTTACATTACATTGGTAATTACAATAGACATTTGTACATTATACTGGTAATTAAAATAGACATTGGTAAATTATAATTGTAATTGCAATAGACATTGATACTTTACAATGGTAATTACAATAGACATCAGTACATTACAATGGTAATTATAATAGACATCGGTCCTTTACAATGGTAATTACAATATACATCGGTACATTACAATGGCAATTACAACGGACATTGGTTCTTTACAATGGTAATTACAACAGACATTGTTACTTTACAATTGTAATTGCAATAGACATTGGTCCATTACAATGGCAACTACAATTGACATTGGTACATTATAATGGTAATTACAATAGACATTGGTACATTACATTGGTAATTGCAATAGACATAGGTACATTACAATTGTAATTACAAAAGACATTGGTACATTACATTGGTAATTGCAATAGACATAGGTACATTACAATGGTAATTACAATAGACATTGGTACATTACAATGGTAATTACAATAGACATCGGTACATTACAATGGTAATTACAATAGACATCGGTACTTTACAATGGTAATTACAATAGACATGGGTACATTACAAAGGTAATTACAATAGACATTGGTACATTACAATTATAATTACAATAGACATGGTTACATTACAATGGTAATTACAATAGACATCGGTACATTACAATGGTAATTACAATAGACATTGGTACATTACAATGGTAATTACAACAGACATTGGTACATTACAATGGTAATTACAATAGACATTGGTATTTTACAATGGTGACTACAATAGACAGTGGTAATTTACAGTGGTAATTACAATAGACATTGGGACATTACAATGGTAATTACAATAGACATTGGTACATTACAATGGTAATTTCAATAGACATTGGTACATTACAATGGTAATTCCAATAGACATTGGTACTTTAAAATGGTAATTACAATAGACATTGGTACTTTACAATGGTAATTACAATAGACATTGGTACATTACAATGGTAATTACAATAGACATTGGTACATTACAATGACAATTACAACAGACATCGGTAGATTACAATGGTAATTACAACAAAAATTGGTACATTACAATGGTAATTACAACAGACATTGGTACATTACAATTGTAATTACAATAGACATTGGTCCATTACAATGGTAATTACAATTGACATTGGTACATTACAATGTAATTACAATTGACATTGGTACATTACAATGGTAATTACAGTAGACATTGGTACATTACATTGGTAACTACAATTGACATTGGTACATTACAATGGTAATTACAATAGACACTGGTACATTACAATGGTAATTACAATAGATATCGGTACATTACACTGGTAATTGCAACAGAAATTGGTACATTACAATGGTAATTACAACAGACATTGGTACATTATAATTGTAATTACAATAGACATTGGTACATTTCAATCCTAATTACAATTGACATTGGTACATTACAATCGTAATTACAATAGACATTGCTATATTACAATGGTAATTACAATAGACATTGGTACATTACATTGGTAATTACAATTGACTTTGGTACATTAGAATGGTAATTACAATAGACATTGGTACACTACAATGTTAATTACAATAGACATCGGTACATTACAATGGTAATTACAACAGACATTGGTACATTACAATGGTAATTACTAGAAAAAAATTTTGGTG
>NC_056742.1:502784579-502804579 GCF_019279795.1 Protopterus annectens
ACATTGCTACATTACAATGGTAATTACAATAGACATTGATACATTACAATGATAATTACAATAGACATTGGTAGATTACAATGGGAATTACAACAGACATTGATACATTAAAATGGTGATTACAACAGACATTGGTACATTACAATTGTAATTACAATAGACATTGGTACATTGCACTGGTAATTACAATTGACATTGGTACATTACAATGGTAATTACAAATGACATTGGTACATTACAATGGTAATTACAATAGACATTGGTACATTACATTGGTAATTACAATTGACATTGGTACATTACAATGGTAATTACAATAGACATTGGTACATTACAATGGTAATTACAACAGACATTGGTACATTACAATGGTAATTACAACAGGCATCAGTACATTACAATTGTGATTACAATAGACATTGGTACATTACAACCGTAATTACAATTGACATTGGTACATTACAATCGTAATTACAATAGACATTGCTACATTAAAATGGTATTTACAATAGACATTGCTACATTACATTGGTAATTACAATTGACATTGGTACATTAGAATGATAATTACAATAGACATTGGTAAACTACAATGGTAATTACAATAGACATCGGTGCATTACAATGGTAATTACAACAGACATTAGTACATTGCAATTCTAATTACAATAGACATTGGTACATTACAATGGTAATTACAGTAGGCATTGGTACATTCAATGGTAAGTACAATAGACATTGTTACATTACAATGGTAATGGCAATAGACATTGATACTTTACAATGGTAATTACAATAGACATCGGTACATTACAATGGTAATTACAATAGACATTGGTACATTACAATGGTAATTACAATAGAGACTGATACATTACAATGGTAATTACAATAGGCATCGGTACATTACAATGGTAATTATAATAGACACTGGTACTTTACAATGGTAATTACAATAGACATCGGTACATTACAATGGTAATTACAATAGACATTGGTACATTACAATGGAAATTATGACAAACATCTTTACATTACAATGGTAATTACAACAGACTTCGGTACATTACAATGGTAATTACAATAGACATCTGTACATTACAATGGTAATTACAATAGATATTGGTACATTACAATGGTAATTACAATAGACATTGTTACTTTACAATGGTAATTACAATAGACATTGGTACATTACAATGGTAATTACAATTGACATTGGTACATTATAATGGTAATTACAATAGACATTGGTACATTACATTGGTAATTACAATAGACATAGGTACATTACAATGGTAATTACAATAGACATTGGTACATTACAGTGGTAATTACAACAGACATTGGTAAATTACAATGGTATTTACAATAGACATTGGTACATTACAATGGTAATTACAATAGACATTGGTACACTACAATGGTAATTACAATAGACATCTGTACTTTACAATGGTAATTACAATAGACATGGGTACATTACAAAGGTAATTACAATAGACATTGGTACATTACAATTATAATTACAATAGACATGGGTACATTACAATGGTAATTACAATAGACATCGGTACATTACAATGGTAATTGCAATAGACATGGATACATTACAATGGTAATTGCAATAGACATCGGTACATTACAATTGTAATTACAATAAACATTGGTACATTACATTGGTAATTACAACAGACATTGGTACATTACAATGGTAAATACAATAGACATTGATACGTTGCAATGGTAATTACAATAGACATTGGTACATTACAATGGCAATTACAACAGACATCGGTAAATTACAATGTTAATTACAATAGACATGGTACATTACAATGGTAATTACAATATATTCATCAGTACATTACAATGGTAATTACAATAGACATTGGTACATTACAGTGGTAATTACAATAGACATGGGTACATTACAATGGTAATTACTATAGACATTGGTACATTACAATGGTAATTAAAATAGACATCGGTACACTATAATGGTTACTACAATAGACATTGGTACATTACAATGGCAATTACAATAGACATTGGTGCATTACAATGGTAATTACAATAGACACCAGTACATTACAATGGTAATAGACATTAATAAATTACAATGGTAAATACAATCGACATCGGTACACTACAATAGTAATTATAATAAACATTGGTACATTACAATGGTAATTACAATAGACATTGATACATTACAATGGTAATTTCAATAGACACTGGTACATTACAAATGTAATTACAATAGACATTGGTACTTTACAATGGTAATTACAATAGACATTGGTACTTTACAATGGTAATTACAATAGACATTGGTACATTACAATGGTAATTACAATAGACATTGGTACAGTACAATGATAGTTACAATAGACATCGGTAGATTACAATGGTAATTACAACAGACATTGGTACATTACAATGGTAATTACAACAGACATCAGTACATTACAATTGCAATTACAATAGACATTGGTACTTTACAATGGTAATTACAATTGACATTGGTACATTACAATGGTAATTACAATTGACATTGGTACATTACAATTGTTAATTACAATAGACATTGGTAGATTACACTGGTAATTACAGTAGACATCAGTACATTACAATTGTAATTGCAACAGACATCGGTACATTACAATGGTAATTACAATAGACATTGGTACTTTACAATTGTAATTACAATTGACATTGGTACATTACAATCGTAATTACAATAGACATTGGTACATTACAATGATAATTGCAACCGACATTGGTACATTACATTAGTAATTACAATTGACATTGGTACATTACAATGGTAATTACAATAGACATTGGTACACTACAATGGTAATTACAATAGACATCGGTACATTACAATGGTAATTACAACAGACATTCGTAAATTACTATGGTAATTACAACATACATTGGTACATTACAATTGTAATTACAACAGACATTGGTACATTACAATGGTAATTACAATAGACATTGGTACATTACAATCATAATTACAATAGACATTGGTACATTACAATGGTAATTACAATAGATATTGGTACATATCATTGGTAATTACAATTGACATTGGTACATTCCAGTGGTAATTACAATAGACACTGGTACACTACAATGGTAATTACAATAGACATTGGTACATTATAATGGTAATTTCAACAGACATTGGTACATTAGAATGGTAATTACAACAGACATCGGTACATTACAATTCGAATTACAATAGACATTGTTACATTACAATGGTAATTACAATACACATTGGTACTTTACAATGGTAATTACAATAGACACTGGTACATTACAATTATAATTACAATAGACATCGGTACATTACAATTTTAATTACATTAGACATTGGTACTTTACAATGGTGATTATAACAGACATTGGTACACTACAATGGTAATTACAATCGACATTGGTACATTACAATGGTAATGAAAATAGACATCGGTACTTTACAATTGTAATTACAATAGACATTCGTACATTACAATGGTAATTAAAATAGACATTGGTCCTTTATAGTGGTAATTACAATAGACATTGTTACATTACAATTCCAATTACTACGGACATTGGTTCTTTACAATGGTAATTACAATAGACATTGTTGCTTTACAATGGTAATTACAATAGACATTGGTACATTACAATGGCAACTACAATTGACATTGGTACATTATAATGGTAATTACAATAGACATTGGTACATTACATTGGTAATTACAATAGACATAGGTACATTACAATGGTAGTTACAATATACATTGGTACATTACAATTGTAATTACAATATACATTGGTACATTCCAATGGTACTTACAATTGACATTGGTACTTTACAATGGTAATTACAATAGACATGGGTACATTACAAAGGTAATTACAATAGACGTTGGTACATTACAATTATAATTACAATAGACATGGCTACATTACAATGGTAATTACAATAGACATTGGTACATTACTATAGACATGGGTACATTACAATGGTAATTACAATAGACGTCAGTACATTGCAATGGTAATTACAATAGATATCAGTACATTACATTGGTAATTACAACAGACATTGATAAATTACAATGGTATCTACAATAGACATTGGTTCATTACAATGGTAATTACAACAGACACTGGTACATTACAATGGTAAATATTTTAGACATTGATATGTTGCAATGGTAATTACAATAGACATTGGTACATTACAGTGGTAATTACAACAGACATTGATACATTACAATGGTAATTACAATAGACATTGTTACATTACAATGGTAATTACAATAGACATCGGTACATTAAAATGGTAATTACAATAGACATTGGTACATTACAGTGGTAATTTCAATAGACATGTGTACATTACAATGGTAATTACAATAGACATTGGTACATTGCAATGGTAATTAAAATAGACATCGGTACATTACAATAGTAATTACAATAGACATTGGTACATTACAGTGGTGATTACAATAGACATGGGTACATTACAATGGTAATTACAATAGACATTGTTACATTACAATGGTAATTACAATAGACATCGCTACACTACAATGGTAATTACAATAGACATTGGTACATTACATTGGTAATTACAATAGACATCGGTACATTACAATGGTAATTACAATAGACATCAGTGCATTACAATGGTAATTACTATAGACATTGGTAAATTACAATGGTAATTACTATAGACATCGGTACACTACAATGGTAATTACAATAGACATTGGTACATTACAATGGTAATTACAGTAGACATTGGTACATTACAATGGTAATTACAATAGACATTGGTACATTACAATGGTAATTACAGTAGACATTGTTACATTACAATGGTAATTACAATAGGCATCGGTACACTACAATGGTAATTACAATAGACATTGGTACATTACAATGGTAATTACAGTAGACATTGGTACATTACAATGGTAATTACAATAGACATTGGTACATTACAATGGTAATTACAATAGACATCAGTATATTACAATGATAATTACATTAGACATTGGTACATTACAATGCTAATTACAATAGACATTGTTACATTACAATGGTAATTACAATAGGCATCGGTACATTACAATGGTAATTACAACATACATTGGTACCTTACAATGATTAGTTACAGACTGCTTAAGTATGATTTAGCATTCCAGTAAGGAATACCTGATATGAAAACACCTTTATGTTGTTTATATTTAAGAGACATTATATATTCTAAAGTCACTCAAACGTTTCAAAGGTAAACAGTAGTGTTAATTGGTTTGGATATTCCTAGGGAAAGAACAAGGTTACGGTGTTACTATTCAGTCTAACAAGAGTATAGTATTTGATGTCATTTTTCTGTATATACATATTTACATGTGGAAAAAATCCTCTGAAAGGATCCACACAGTAATATCACAGAGTTAGCACAAGATAATGCTCAAAGAGCGTTAGAGTCAGGGGTGTTGGGGAAAGCATAGGTGATTAGTCTGGGTTAACACAGGGGCATAGCCAGAGTGATTTAAGGTTGGGTTTGAGCTTGCTTTTACATAGGTAAACTGAGGATAGGGAGGTTAGTTGACATGGGAGGCTGTTCCAGGTTTTACTTACTGTATTAGAGAACAGTGTTACCAGCTGAATTACTGGATTTAGCTATGTGTACAAGTAGTTTGTTAGATGAGTGTAGGGTTTTGAGATTGTTAAAGTGTGTGATTAGGGATGTAAGTATGGGTGTATTGTTAGGATGATGCAGGATCTGATGGGCTACAATTAGTTGTTTGAAAAGTATAAGATGTGGCAATTCTAACCATCCTAGCTGATTTAAATTGCCATGGTGATTGGTTCTATAGGAGGACTCAGCTGCAAATCTGGTGATATTGTTGTAGGAGGAGGAGAGTTTGCTCAGATTGCTTTTGCTTATTTTGGCATAGATCAGGGAGGCATAGAGTAGGGGAGAGATAAGGTGGGTGCAGGCAATGGTGACCCTAGCTGGAGGAGTCAGAAAGGATTTGATCCTGTAGAGGGAACCTAGTTTCTTATTAACTGTTTTTATGGTGTTGTTAATGTGTGATTCGTAAGACAGGTTATTATCTATTAGTACTCTGAGAAGTTTAGTGGTTTGCTCAGGAGCTATTATAGTACCATTATTTGAGGTGACAGTAAAGTTAAGTGGGGAGGTTCTGCGGGTGGGGGTGAATAGTAACATTTTATTTTTTTGGGGGTTTAAGATAAGATGCCTTGTGTATGAGCCAATTTTCAACTGTGCTAAGGGTCTTTTGGGTTAGTGACTGAAGTTCTGATGGGGAATTAGCAGAGCATATGTGTGTGGAGTCATCCACATATTGGATACAGACAGCTTGTGGAATAACTGAATGGAAGTCATTAGTAAAGATGGAGAAGAGCAAAGGGCCCAGAATGGATCCTTGAGGGACACCTAGGGCAACTGGGAGGTGGGAAGATAAGGAATTTTCCCATAGTACAGCCTGCTGCTTATTATCTAAATATGATTGGAACCACTGTATAGCAAGAGCATCCAATGACACATTGTTAAGTGTGTTTATGAGGAGGTTGTGGTTAACCATGCCAAATGCTTTTGACAGATCTATAAAAAGGGCTGAAGATAGAGTGTCATTGTTGCAATTGCTTTTAATGTGGTCAGTAAAGGATAAGAGAGCAGAGGTGGTGCTATGAAATGGTCTAAACCCATGTTGACAGGTTGCTAGTAAATTGTTCTCAAGTAGGTGTGTTAGCAGTTGTAAATGAGTACATTTCTCCATTATGTTTGCCAAAGGGGAGAGTATGGCAATGGGCCTATAGTTAGAAAACTCATTGGAGTTACCACCTTTGTGAAGGGGGATGATGTGAGAGATTTTCCAAATTAACGGGATGGTTCCTTCAGAAATAGTTCTTTTAGTGAGGATGGATATGGGGTGGGCTATGATCTTTGCTGCTTTTTGCAGGTATTATGCAGGTAGTAGATCTACAGAGAGTGTGGTGGGTTTAAGTTTCTGATGGAGGTTACAGATAAGGGATGTGGGCACAGGCTGAAGATGGAGGGGGGTTATTGGTAGATGTTGTAGTAGGGCAAGTGGTACTAAGGGATAGTTGGTTGGCGAGGGATAGAATTGTTTCAGTGAAAAATGTGTTAAATGAGTTGCCTATTTGGATGGGATTGTAGTGATCAGAGCCTGAGGGAGTAGGTGTTGCAGAGCATCTCGGGTGTAGGAGATTGTTAATGCCTAGCCAGAATGTTTGAGGATTATTTTGGTGGGTTTGTTGAAGCTGGCAGTAGTAGTTTCTTTTATCAGACAATATAGCTTGTTTTGTTTGGTTTCTTAGCTGTTTGAATTGTAAGTGATCTGAGGGGCTTTTAGAAGAGCACCATTTGGTCCATAGCTTTATTTCTTTGGAAGATTATTTGTTTGGTAGTTTTGGAGAGCCATGGTGCTGGTTTGGTTCTGGTTCTAATTTTGCGTAGTGGGGCATGGCAGTCAAGAATGGATAGGAATTTAGAATTAAAGAAGTTAACTGCATCGTCTAATGGAAGGTGTTTCAGGGGTGACCAGTTACAGGCACTTAGTTCTGCTTGGAATCTAGTAGGGTTAAAATTTTTGCTAGATCGAATAGTTTTGTAGATGGTTGAGTTTGGAAGTTTGGACTTATATCTAATTAGGTAGGTCAGTGAGTGGTCACTTATATCCTCTGGGAGGGTGCCAGTTTTGTAGGTTTGTTGACGAGTATTAGTGAGTATCCAGTCAAGGGTACTTGTTTTGTTGTTGAGTTTATTAGTTCGGGTAGGGGATGTGATATTTTGGCTAAAACCATATAGGTTGATATGGGTGGAAGGGTGCTCAGATATACAGGAGGTCCAATTTATATTAAAGTCACCAAGTATTATGGTTTCTTGTGGGTAGTTGGTTGAGAGCCAGCTAAAGATAGCCTCTAGTGTGTTAGTATTGTTGCCTGGAGGAAGGTAGATACAGATTATATAAATGGCTTTACATTTGTTAAGCTGTATTTTGGATAAAAGAATCTCTGCATTACTAGAGTGTGGAGGTTTAGGGTCTAGGGAGGTAACTTGTAGTCCATTCTTGTAAAGTAGGGCTACACCTCCACCCTTCATATTATTACGGTCGAGTCTCAGATACTATAGCCAGGGGGTAGGACTGCACTTGTCTTGTATTGATGGGTTAAGCCATGTTTCAGACAGGCAGAGGATGTCAAAAGAATGTACCTCTATAAGGGCATGCAGGTGAGTGATTTTATTGTTGATGCTTCGAATGTTAAGGTGGCCTATGAGGAGAGAGTTTGGGGGCCTGCTAAGCAGGTGTGAGGTAGTGGGAGTTGGTGTATCAATCTGTGAAGCTATGTTTGAGGGCCTGGGTTTGGGTGTATATCACAATCTAAAAGGGAGTGAACCTTTAAATTTAGGGTGAGTTGTAAACATTTAAAGATTGGGTTCAGAGTTTTTCTGGCTTTTGGGTCATAATAAGAGATGTGAGTGAATCTATGGAACTTGGCTGAAGAATACTTTGCTGGGCAAGAAAAGTTGTAAAGAGTGTGTGGAAGGCTAGGTGTAGGCATAGAGGTTAGCTTGTTGTGGGTGTAAAGTCCTAGATAAGAGTGGTGTTTGTAGAGAGTAAGTAGATAGGGTAAAATTAGAATAGAAAGGAGTGGTAATAAAAGTAAAGGGTTGCTGAAAGTTTGAGTCATTGTTGGAAACATAGGAGATGTGATGTTGGGATGCTTTTAGCGATTTAATTAAGGTGAGGCTAATGGGAGTTGAGTGTTAGCAATTTAAGGGGGTGGGGTTAGAGATTGGTGTTAATTCATAGGGGTGTGGCAATTTGTGTATAAATTTAGGATCACTGGGGGTGGGTGGAATTTGGGGGTAGGGTAGGGGAGCGGAGTGAGCCCACAGGGGGAACAGAGCAGACAGAGCCACAGAAGGAGTGCACCCTATGAGAACAATCAGAAGAGCAGAGGGCTAAGTTAAGTGTAGACGGTGAAGCTAAAAAGAGAAGAAAGTTTTGATAGTAGTTAGAATAAACTGCAAGGATAGAAAGTGAAAACAAGAAAAGGGAATAGAGTGGGAATGAAGCTCTTACATGATATGGGAAATCGGAGAGTCTGAATGTTAAGTTTATAGTCAGTAGTAGAGGTCTATGGAAAAATGTTACCCTCTAGTGAACAACAGGCTGAATAGCAGCAGTACTGTATATAGAGAGAAGGAATGGAAGGCAGAAGATTAATGTCCGAGCTGGGTTAGAGTTAGGGACCAGAGGTGTAGGTAGGAGAAGGGAGACAAGGTTAGAAACAAAGTTTGGTCACTGACAGTCCTGGCTGGTGGGAACAAATTTACAACCTAGGATAATTACGCACTATTATATCTATAGACAGTGGTGTAAAGTATGTACTTTCTTTTAAATATGTTTATCCCTTGGGGGGACTGTTGCACAGGGAAGGATGGGTTCTAGTCCTTATTATGGGGAGACTGCAGTATTGTGTAACAAAGTTGTTGTAATTCAGCAGGCAAGGCAAGTCCTCAATATTACTGGAAAAAACAGGTTGTACAGCTAGGAATACAAGGTAGAAGAAAGACAGTGATAAGACACACAGGGAGATAAACACACAGCTTCACAGCTACATGGATATTAATTGTTGAGGAAAAATCTCTGCTACAGATTTCCAAGTGGACAATAATGCCTGTGCATTCCATCTTAAATAAGCAACCATGAGATCTTTAGAAATCAGCAAATAAATATTTTTATTTTATTATTTATTGGGAAAGTCCACCTTGGAACAAAGCCAACTTTTAGAGGAGGCCAGGGAAGAAATGCTCCAGATACATGTGTTTGAAATGTGGGAGGAAACCGGAGCAAACCCGCACAAATGCAGGGAGGACATGCAGACTCTCCACAAAAGGCAATCCAGCTGAGAATCGAACTGGAGACCCTCTTGCTGTAAGCTGACAATGCTACCTCTGCACCACTGTGCTGTCCATTTCTTTGGTGCACTGTCTCTGAGAAAAAAGATGTATTTTACTGTTCTGTCAGTATGATCAGCTTTTGATCCATTGTGCTTAATTAAATATTGTTTAGAAAAGTGGAGTCAAGAATGTGTCCTTAATTCAGAAGAGAAATGGTTGTTATCATTTATGTATTTAACTTTTTAACTGAGTAAATTGGATGCTTATAAAACCCTTGGCAGGTATGACTTGTAATAAACACAGTTAGGAAAATAAACGCATGTTAAATAACATAAGAATTTCATGGTATAATAGATTAGGCATTAAGTCTGTGTAAGCAACTAAAAAATGAAAGAAAAACGCAGTATTCAAATTTATACAAAATACACAGTTAATAAACTGGGCAATATGCTAGCAATAATTTCTGAGTGATTTAAAATTAATGCTGGCTATTGCACATAAAAATAATAATAATACAAGTGTTGACTGTGGAAATGTCAGTTAGGAAAATATAAAACAAGGCAGGTCTGTGTAGGAAAGGTATTAACCAGGGACAGTGAGCGTAGATTCGGAGCATGTCACTGATATTTGAGGAGAAACTGATTGAGAAAAAAATACAAGAAACCTAGCATACAAGGAAAGGAAATGAAAAAAAAAGAGCAGGGAATTCTGCTAAGGAGGAATGAATAAAGGGGTTGAGAGTGAAGCACATACAGTGTGAAAGAAAAATAGTGTTTTTTTCTTTTTTATGATATTTAGTCTGGTTAAGGATTTTGGCTCTTTATAGCATAAAAATACAGTATGTCATTTCAGAAAACACAAACTCCACTTTTCACAGGTGATAGCACATTAAATTTCCACAGTTCTAAAGAAAGCTACATACAATATAAAGCGAAACAAACCATAACTAGTTGTATAATAAAATAATAAAACAAAAAAAACAATCAACAATCCTAGGCAGTTTTAGGACCACCCTGGAATGCAGACTTGCAGCGTGACAGGTAAGCACCAGCACATTGTCACAAACCATACTGTGAGCTGGTTGTAGGGCCCTCTGGGAGAACTACTCACTCTAACCTTGTGTTGTTGACCTGCAGAAGCTGTAAGTGACCCATTAAGCTATGCTAAGGCTACTCACTAAATGCCTCTGATGTGGACCTATTGATGGTACCGTTAGTGTAGACTTCTATGGCGAGGTTACTGCACATTCCTGGAGTAGGTCCAGTAAATTCACAGACTGTGCAAAGTTGCCTGGAGAAGCCTAGGGCTGCCTTGTAGAAACTGCAGCTGTAACAGAGTGCTATAGGCAGTGAAGTTTGTTTATTTACTTATGCGTTCATTCATTTTATTTATTTATTCATTCTGTTTGTTAATTAGGTACTAGAAGTGGTCTGCTTACCCTTTTAGTCACAACCTAAGTACCAGAAGGTACAACAAAATAAAAATAATTACAGTGAGATAAGCTACTACATGCAAAGTTACAGACTGTCAAAATAAATACATGGAAAGATACATAATGTCAAAAAGTACAATAATACAATAAGTAAAAACAGACCACAAGTTGTTAACTGAGGACAACAACATTTTTATTTACAGATCTGTAATTCCTGGGCTGTAATGACCAGCTGCAAAAAGTAAGGATTAATATAAAGAACTTTGTCATACTATACCAGGTAGTGCAGTCAGCCTATCTTGACCTCGCCAAGGCTTTCGATACCATCCCCCACTCTGGAATTATAGATAAACTCACTAAACTGGGCATAAATCCCTATGTCACAACATGGGTGGCCAACTGGGTCACTGACAGAACCCACACAGTAAAAGTAGCCAACTCCAAGTCCAACTTCAGACCAGTGATGAGTGGAGTACCACAGGGTTCAGTCCTGGGTCCTCTCCTGTTCGGCATATACTTCTCTGATATGCAGGCCAACACAAAAGGTGTTTGGCTAACAAAGTTCACAGATGACTGCATACTGGGAGCCATAATAGAATCACCTAATGATATAGATGTTCTACAAAAGGGCCTCACAGAAACAGATGCTTGGTGTCAAAGTCATGGCCTCAAGCTCAATGCCAAGAAGTGGATTGTCATCCCCTTTGGGAAAAACTCGGTATCCATGAACTACCACATAGGTGGTAGTTCACTAAACACTGAAAGTGTGATAAGAGACCTCGGGACACAGGTGGACAGTAGTCTCTCCTTTGATAGCCACATTGCCACAGTAGTCAGGAAATCCTTCTACATGGCACACCTCATCACAAAAGTGTCCTCCTCTAGAAAAAAGGAGGTCATTGTTCCTCTCTACTCATCTCTCATCAGACCCATTATAGTGTACAATGCCATTTGGCATGTATCTTACAAGACACCTACAACAATTGGAAAGGCCACAGAAATACCTCACTAGGAGGATTACTGGCCTCAAACAGATGCCATATGCAGACCATCTAAAAAAACTCCACTCTACTTCATTGCATATCGCCTACTCAGAGGTGATCTCTGCCTAACATACAAAGTCATGTCAAAACCAGGGCTGTGGACATGCTACACTTAAAGAAATCCCAATCTCTCTGAACCACACGCTCCAGGGACCTAAACTTTGTCACCACAATAAACAGAACATGCTGGAGGGATAGATTACTGTCCAAGAGACTTCCCATACTCTGGAATAAACTACCCATTCAAGTCAAGCAAAGCTCCTCATTGGCCCTCTTTAAGAAAAATCTTGACGACTGGATGGGAAATAGAAAATTCACCCCGGGGATCACTTCTGTGGCACTGCTTGACAGGGGCACAGGAAAATAATTTTCTTGGGTGGCGAAAGCCAGGGAACCTTTATGGCTATAGGCTTATATAGGCCCCAGGGCCAATAGCCTAGTACCTACCTATGAACCTATGAACCTATACCCATGAAGTATTGTGTTAATTTAGTATGGTTTCTGAAAGCATTTGCATTTATGTTTCTTAACCAAATGTTCATTTAAATTGAACATTTCTTTTAGTTAAAATGAAATATCTGTGATGACATCATGTATGCAATGTTTCCCATAAACCATAAAATTAGTACAAAAGTAATCTTGCCGAGCTCTTTATGCATACATGACAAGCATCCACTTGAAAGGAAAGAGCTTCTGAGATTCTACATCTAGCATGGACAAGCTGTTTCCTAGAATTTGGCGTCAAATATTGAAAGCATAAGAACATACATCTTCTGTGCCTGTTTATGTAATTCTGTATGTCACTTTCACAAAGATTTCCCACTGATATTGCCATTAAAAAATATTTTCCTTTTAGCTCTGCTTTCAACAAAGACATCATTTGGTTATCATAGTAAAACTGATATGATTTTATCCGTATTTTCTGTTTTCCTTATTGATTCGTGCCATGCTCTTATACTTGTTAAAAATAACCATTGTTTTTATAAAATTAAAGGTAAATGAAAAGGACTCAGCATTATTGCTGAGCTAAACAACATTTTCTGTTTCATGGTTGAATGATGTACCGTACTTAGTCGCTTCATCAACATAACTGTCATGTCCATGAAAGGAGAGCAAACTGCCATGTCAGACCAGCATGACCCTGCCTCAGCCACTGCATGATAACTGCGCTCAATGTCCCAAGAGACGGAAAAATACATAAACAGCAGCCTAGATTTAAATTTAAGTTTACAGCTTAACAATGTTTATTAAAATTAAACTAGTTCTGTTTTCTCTTCATAACAAAATGAAGACTCGTACGTAACGTCATATAAAACATCACAATGTGGGTTTCTGTGACTTACCCAATCAGTTTTGTTTTTGTTATTTACCTGACACTTCATGTGCTACTATTCTTTTGTGAAAACTCTATACTTGTGTTTGACAAGCATGTAGCACTGAGACACTCACAGTATTTTAATAATAATTGCGTAATCGGTGCTCAGTAAATGATTTTTAATTTCTGTTTAGAATTTAAATTCCACTCAGTTATATGACAACTATGCTGAAATGTTCTCCGGAACTCGGATACAATGTGAACTCGATCACATGCAGCCCTCCTTGTTTACTGCATATACACAATAAGCACTGAAGCTCACAATTTATTTTATTTATCTATTCGTCTTTGTTGACCAAGGAAGTGTGACCAGGAAGTGCCATTTTCAGCTGAGTCCCAGGAAGGAAAACTCCATCACAGTAAATTTATATCAACAAGTAAATGTTAGACATTTTTCAGAAAAACAACACTTACATTTCTCATGACACAACAAAACAAACATAATCACAAGACAGGTATATACAATAAAGTATTTACATCAACAATTGTGAGTCTATATGGGTTTTGCAACTCTAAAATCTTGCAGGAAGTAAATGGATTGATACAGTAGAATGGAAAACATTATTGTAAAGAAGTTTAGAGTACTTACATTTCAGTAAAGAAAGGTTTGCAAGGAGTTAAAAATACAGAATGAAGGAATTTATAAAATTATTGCATAGCTTTGTAAAGAGTTCCATGGTATAGGAAGATAGTGGTAATAACATATGACTTAGACAGCAGGTACAGGATTCATTCTATTTAGGCTGCCTGTTCCAAGCTGGTTTATCTGGAAAGGTTTATAACTTAGGAACAGAGAGGATACATGAGAGAGGTAGAGCAGTGCATGGGGGCACTTAGAAAGAGAACAAGATGAGAAGTGTTGTTTATGGGGGAAAAGAGATGTATTCATTCAAGTGCAGGAGGAAAAGTTGGTAGAGATGTAATGATTTCAGCAGAGGAGGACAAAAAGTTAGTGATAAGAAATAAGACATTTGTGGTTCCACTTGAGGTCTCAACCTGGTGATGAACTAAAAGTGAATTTGGCTTGGCAATAGTGTCCAAGTAACAGCACATGAAATATGTCTGTCGTGGTTGGAGCATATACTGTCGGAAGAGCTGGTAGCAGCATAGTGTGGCCACAGGGAAGTACGAGTAACAGCAGTGGCCAAAAGGCTAAGTTATGTGGCAGCAGTGGCCAGAAGGATACATTATGTGGCATACTTTAAGGTCGATGACATGTGTCTGCTAATCTACTTTTTGAGCACATTACAGGTAGAAAATGTAAAAATAGAAACATGATGAAAGGGGGCAGCAAGCAGAAGGTAGAATATTATTTAAGGAATTAGGAATGAACAGCAAGGAGGTAGGAAAGATGAATTATTTGCTTTTTGGGGGGGTCAGGTGCCCATTTTATATATATGAAGAGAGGCTAAGTTGTAGAAGGTAGCAATGGAAGTAATGGTGAGGTAAGATGGTTAGGGTTTGAAGCAAAGTTACCCACAGATGGATGACAGACAAGACTACCAGTGAAGGTATTGAAATAAACAAGGATGATGAAGGTAATGGAGAAGCTGGCATAAAAAAGACTCAGAAGGGCAATGGTGATGGTGAACAGCAGCAGGCATAGACACAAAAGGTAGGGGAAATATGGGGATGGGGTATAGTATGGGCTACACTGATGCATTCCCTGCCAGCTGTGACCAGTGGGAATTTATTCCCCATCATGGCTTTTCCCATCACTAGACTCTAGTTCCAGTTACGTCTAGTGCAGGAAAGTGTCATGACTCTATGACTCACTGGAGGAGGGTCTCAAGCTCTCCGATTTGGGCATCCAACTTCCTGTCAGAAATGTTCTCCAAGATTTCCTCCAGCTACTGCTGCTGAGTGACATATATTTCACCTTCACTGTTGCTGCTTGCTGCACGTGTTATAGCAGCACCTTCCTGAGTAAGGTCAGTGGTAGTGACACCTGGTGGTGCTGTAGGGAGGGTGGAATGACCAAGACATATGCACAACATCAAGGACAATTTAGCACAGTGCTTAGCAGTTTTTTCCACTGTGGAAATAGAGTGATTCAGAAACAATAATAAGGTAAGCCCTAATTAGCATAAGGATTGCACCCATTCAGGTGACATGTACGATAGAAGCATGAGGGGAGAGGATGAGCTTCAATGAACTACTGAAGAACTCACAGAGCAGCGACCTCTGAAACTGCAGCAGCTTCATCTGAGAGGAACTGATAAGGCAAAGTAAAGTTTTGTTTGTACAGGGTGCTACTTTTTCTGAATATATTTTCTTCAAGTGTGGCTGATTCTAACTGCTATTGTAATTGTTGACATAATTTGAAATAAGTTTGTAAGTACTTGTAATAGTTCTTGGAAGATGTACTGAGAGGGAGCCTGTAAGGGTAAGACAATTGTTGGACAGAAGGTCTGTTAAGCATAATGGGAACATGTCTATCAGCACATGGTCAGAGCACAGGTCAACAGGTCAACACATTCAGCCTGGCCTTGTGATACCACTTTCACTGACGAATACACATTTTATAAAAATTATCATTGGATAAGTATTTTTAACCATAAGACACTCCCTGCAAAGACGATGGGCCCAGACTCTAGCTTGTGGATATCTAAGAGACACTCTGCACAGGGAGGACAGGTTAATGGTGACATTAGCATTCAGGGAGGAGTGTTATCTCCCAGTAGACATGTGTCAGAATCTGCCTCTCGCATCCATGGGTAGAAAGGTACATGGGGGGGGGGGGTAATGGTGCTCACTGGAGAGATGATTATCACAAACAAACATCCACTGACAATAGTCCTTCACAAAGCTTTTTACATCAAGCCCCCCCATGAAGAAAGGCAATAGACTCAACAGTGCATTTTACTTTAATAATTCTCAACACTTGCACATTTCTCTAAGAAAGACATCTAGTCCTGTGCTCTCTTCCCTACCTGTATAATTATGCTAACTGTGCCCTGTCCTGTGCACATTGTTACTTCGGTTGCTTATGTCTGATGCACAGCATGCTCAGCCTATGCACAGATAAGCACAGCCTGGTGTTGTGGTTTTGCATGTATCACTTTTACTAGAGTGTATCTACTTTATTTGCATCCACTTTGTTCTAAAGTTATGTGCAAGCTGCTGCTGCCTTGCTACTGCCACAGCATACTGTGTCCATCTCATCTGACATGTTTATCCACTGCTGCTTCCTCCTTGCTATTGCCACAGTGTACTGCACCCACCTCCACCTGGTGTGACCATCCCTTGCTGCTGTATCTTCTGCTGATCTCTTGTGTGAGTCAGCCTCCACTACATGTTGTACTAGGGATTCCTGGGTCAGAAGATGTCCACCCAGCTGTAACTGCATCCTGTGTATGATATTGTATAACAGTAGATACACTGGTACTGCTTTTGTACACTTGCCAGAGTCATACTGTGGGACACCACCAGATGTATCCACGCAGAGAAGGCATGCCTTCAGCAGCCCAAACCCACACTCAGCAATGTTTGGGATTGGGCATGTCTGTACCCCTTGTCTGTTTTATTTTATGGATTTCTTATGGGTACCATTAGCCAGGGCTCCAGGGCATATCAGGCATTACCGACAAAATACCACTAGGGGAAGTCACCCCCTCACAAAATGTTGGAATATGTCACAGGTGTGCCATATGTAGTAGTCAGAACTGCCTTACTAGACAGCAGACACATTATAGAGTATTCCCTGTGCATAACAGTCCACCTGACAGTTGATGGAATGATATACTTTATAGTTCACATACCACTTTCCCATTTCACGAGGTGGGGCATTTATTTTAATATGGGTGCAGTCTATGGCCCCCAGTACCTAAGAAAAACAAATCCTGCATGGTGTTGGCTGTCTCCTTTTTATGGTACATGATAACCACGTATGCTCTCCCCACATACTGACGTATGGCATCAAGAGATTAATACAGCATTTTCAAGCAGATGCCTGAGATACTGTGTCCCCAGTAGGTTGCTGAAAGGACCCTGTAGCTAAAATATGTACAGCCACACACATCTTTGTATCCACTGGGATTAGCACTTCATGATTATCATAGAGGTGTAGACAATTTCCTCCATGGTTGTTCTTCACCACACATTAGTGCCCCACAGTATCAGTGTTATGGAGCCCATGAAAGTAGAGATGTAGCTACTTTGTGTCTGATGCTGAACCCTGATCCAACACTCCCCAATTTTCCTTGAGGAGCAAAAAAAAAGCTTCTCTTTTTAAACTAAATTCTGACTACAAATGCAATATCATCATTCCAGAATGCCGGTAATACAATGAAGATCAGCTTGGATCATGTCCACTAACACTTTGTGCCAACGGTGGCTGTCCCCTTGCCCCACCCTAGTTACAACTCTGCATGAAAGCTTAAGCACGGTTGGATGACCCACTGCCTGTGGGAGTGATGCAGTGCACCATCAGGTGAAGAAGTGGAAATAAGAGCGTCTGCAGATACACATTTACTAATGTTGTGGCGACCCTTACTATTCTTTCACTGTTATCTTAGTCTGAACATGAATATTCATGTGAGTTCAAATGTGCAGCTGACAGTGGCACAGCCCCCCATGCAGAGAATTTAAATGATTGTGAATCACTCTGCTTTAGGGTTACCAGATGTACCTCTTTGCACAGTATAATCGCTATTTGGGTCCTCGTGTTCTGTTACAAAAATGAAAAAAGGCAAATGTCCTGAAATTTTAATGTGAAAAAATTCATAAGCCTCCTTTAGTAGTTGCATAAAAACATCTATTTAGTATCTGAAACACCTAAATATTATATGGAACAGCATAATCAACTGAAATACTTCAACAATAAGCTTTTATTTTGGAAAAAGATGTTCAGTCCTCTGTATTGGCTGCAGGTAGTTAGTTTCTCCTGCATATTCTTAAGTTTCCATAAAAAATGAACCACCTTAGGCATCTGCAAAGTTGGAAACCCTACTCTTCTATTTTATTTTGCCTCATTTGCATACACCGTGATGCTCATGTTAATAATGTTGCTCGTTATCATGTGATTATATGGCCATTTGCATCATATACCATTCCTGACTGTGCTGCTTCACCTTCTCAGCTTGTGATGCCTGTGTTTGAATCTCACCTTCTCAGCTTGTGATGCCTGTGTCTGAATCTCACCTTCTCAGCTTGTGATGCCTGTGTTTGAATCTCACCTTCTCAGTTTGTGATGCCTGTGTTTGAATCTCACCTTCTCAGCTTGTGATGCCTGTGTTTGAATCTCACCTTCTCAGCTTGTGATGCCTGTGTTTGAATCTCACCTTCTCAGCTTGTGATGCCTGTGTTTGAATCTCACCTTCTCAGTTTGTGATGCCTGTGTTTGAATCTCACCTTCTCAGCTTGTGATGCCTGTGTTTGAATCTCACCTTCTCAGCTTGTGATGCCTGTGTTTGAATCTCACCTTCTCAGCTTGTGATGCCTGTGTTTGAATCTCACCTTCTCAGCTTGTGATGCCTGTGTTTGAATCTCACCTTCTCAGCTTGTGATGCCTGTTCAACTCACCTTCTCAGCTTGTGATGCCTGTGTTTGAATCTCACCTTCTCAGCTTGTGATGCCTGTGTTTGAATCTCACCTTCTCAGCTTGTGATGCCTGTGTTTGAATCTCACCTTCTCAGCTTGTGATGCCTGTGTTTGAATCTCACCTTCTCAGCTTGTGATGCCTGTGTTTGAATCTCACCTTCTCAGCTTGTGATGCCTGTGTTTGAATCTCACCTTCTCAGCTTGTGATGCCTGTGTTTGAATCTCACCTTCTCAGCTTGTGATGCCTGTGTTTGAATCTCACCTTCTCAGCTTGTGATGCCTGTGTTTGAATCTCACCTTCTCAGCTTGTGATGCATGTGTTTGAATCTCACAGACCCTGAGCACAACTGATCATCATGCAAATTCTCTTAACGAGATGCAATGAAGTTGTCAGAATCTTGTCACTTACCATGTATACTGAAAATTTCAATGAAGTATTGAAAAAGGAGGATCACTGTATGTATGGCATTCTGAATGTTAACAGGACTGAAAAACACTTGTAAAGTTTAGAAAGTCTTCACAAAAGTGACTGGGGGAGTGTGCACTTGAATGCAATGAGAAATCAGGCACATTGTGTTATCTCCAGTATAACACAATACAATGACTGTAACACTTCTATTACAATAA
>NC_056742.1:502809579-502942079 GCF_019279795.1 Protopterus annectens
GGAAGGTCTCTCCCTTTGCAATTTTATACATTGTAGCTGATGGGAAAGGTCTATCCCTCTGTAAATGTATACATTGTAGCTGATGGCTAAGGTCTCTCCCACTGTAAATATATACATTGTAGCTTATGGTGAAGGTCTCTCCCTCTTTAATTGTATACATTGTAGCTGATGGGTAAGGTCTCTTCATTTGTAACTGTATACATTGTAGCTGATGAGGAAGGTCTCTCCCACTGTAAATGTATACATTGTATCTGATGGGGAAGGTCTCTCCCTCTGTAATTATATACGTTGTAGCTGATGGGTAAGGTCTCTCCCACTGTAAATGTATACATTGTAGCTGATGGAGTAGGTCTCTCCCACTGTATTTGTATACACTGTAGCTGATGGGTAAGGTCTTTCCCATTGTAAATGTATACATTGAAGCTGATGGAGAAGGTCTCTCCCACTGTAATTGTATACATTGTAGCTGATGGGGAAGGTCTCTCCCACTTTAGTTGTATACATTGTAGCTGATGGGGAAGGTCTCTCTCTCTCTCTCTCTCTCTCTCTGTAATTATATACATTGTAGCTGATGGGTAAGGTCTCTCCCACTGTAATTGTATACACTGTAGCTAATGGGGAAGGTCTCTCCCTCTGTAATTGTATACATTGTAGCTGATGGGGAAGGTCTCTCCCACTGTAATTGTATACACTGCAGCTAATGGGGAAGGTCTCTCCCTCTGTAATTGTATACATTGTAGCTGATGGGGAAGGTCTCTCCCACTGTAAATGTATACATTGTAGCTGATGGGGAAGGTCTCTCCCACTGTAAATGCATACATTGTAGCTGATGGGGAAGGTCTCTCCCACTGTAATTGTACACATTAATATAGTTGTGGATGTCAGTCATGCATAATACCATAAGGACTCACAATGCTTACACTTAGTCAAAGCTGGTTTTGAACATCTGACTATGTAACACCAGAAGTTACAAGAAATTGTGAAGAATGAATGCACCACAGTACAAGTGTTGCTAAAATTGTGAGACTTTTGAGTCTTTGAAGAAATTACATCATGTTATTGCTGCAAGGGATGTGTCTGCCTGTAATTTATTTAAAAGACTAATTTGCTAGATATCTATTTGTCACACAACATTACCTGATGTTAGGTATACCAAATGGCCATGTGATTAGTAATGTAGTCATCACCGCGACAAGGATGTGGCAATCCTACACAAAGTGTGGATAATCACGGATTTAAGCACATGCCTTACTAAAGCAACAACATACAGAACATTTTCTCATTTTCTTGTGCCACAGGAAAAGCAGTCATAGTTCTCTTAGGAAAACCAAATTTGAATCCATGGCATCATCATTCTCAAATCAAGTGTTTCTTGTGAAAAATAAGCACAAATTTGTGTAATTGGAATTCCAGCTATACATGTAGATTGGAGATAGCTGGGTGATAACGTTGTTACTTAAATATACATTTATAGTCAGACAGACACAATTGAGTCTAAGGAGCAATGGCCACATTTGAACTAACTACCATCACAAGATATTCAACATTTCCTGAATTGCACATGACGTGGAGATCTTGGTTTACAACTGTGATAGTGCACATTTGAAGGGTCGACACCACCAATGTTTAATATGGTGATGTTGTTCTAAAAAGGAAAGAATGTGTATGAGGAGCACAGTAGCAATACACAGCTACACATCCGATAACAGTAACAATACACAGCTACACATCCGATAACAGCAACAATACACAGCTACACATCCGATAACAGTAACAATACACAGCTACACATCTGATAAGAGTAACAATACACAGCTACACATCCGATAACAATAACAATACACAGCTACACATCCGATAACAGTAACAATACACAGCTACACATCCGATAACAATAACAATACACAGCTACACATCCGATAAGAGTAACAATACACAGCTACACATCTGATAACAGTAACAATACACAGCTACACATCCGATAACAGTAACAATACACAGCTACACATCCAATAACAATAACAAAACACAGCTACACATCCGATAACAGTAACAATACACAGCTACACATCCGATAACAATAACAATACACAGCTACACATCCAATAACAGTAACAATACACAGCTACACATCCGATAGCAATAACAATACACAGCTACACATCCAATAACAATACACAGCTACACATCTGATAACAATAACAATACACAGCTACACATCCGATAACAGTAACAATACACAGCTACACATCCGATAACAGCAACAAAACACAGCTACACATCCGATAACAGTAACAATACACAGCTACACATCCGATAACAGTAACAATACACAGCTACACATCCGATAAGAGTAACAATACACAGCTACACATCCGATAACAGTAACAATACACAGCTACACATCCGATAACAGCAACAATACACAGCTACACATCCGATAACAGTAACAATACACAGCTACACATCCAATAAGAGTAACAATACACAGCTACACATCCGATAACAATAACAATACAGAGCTACACATCCGATAACAGTAACAATACACAGCTACACATCCGATAACAATAACAATACACAGCTACACATCTGGTAACAGCAACAATACACAGCTACACATCCGATAACAATAACAATACACAGCTACACATCCGATAACAGCAAGAATACACAGCTACACATCCGATAACAATAACAATACACAGCTACACATCCGATAACAGTAACAATACACAGCTACACATCCGATAACAATAACAATACACAGCTACACATCCGATAACAGTAACAATACACAGCTACACATCCGATAACAATAACAATACACAGCTACACATCCGATAACAGTAACAATACACAGCTACACATCCGATAACAATAACAATACACAGCTACACATCCGATAACAGTAACAATACACAGCTACACATCCGATAACAATAACAATACACAGCTACACATCCGATAACAATAACAATACACAGCTACACATCCGATAACAGTAACAATACACAGCTACACATCCGATAACAATAACAATACACAGCTACACATCCGATAACAGTAACAATACACAGCTACACATCCGATAACAATAACAATACACAGCTACACATCCGATAACAGTAACAATACACAGCTACACATCCAATAACAATAACAATACACAGCTACACATCCGATAACAGTAACAATACACAGCTACACATCCGATAACAATAACAATACACAGCTACACATCCGATAACAATAACAATACACAGCTACACATCCGATAACAGTAACAATACACAGCTACACATCCGATAACAATAACAATACACAGCTACACATCCGATAACAATAACAATACACAGCTACACATCCGATAACAGTAACAATACACAGCTACACATCCGATAACAATAACAATACACAGCTACACATCCGATAACAGTAACAATACACAGCTACACATCCGATAACAATAACAATACACAGCTACACATCCGATAACAATAACAATACACAGCTACACATCCGATAACAATAACAATACACAGCTACACATCCGATAACAGTAACAATACACAGCTACACATCCGATAACAATAACAATACACAGCTACACATCCGATAACAATAACAATACACAGCTACACATCCGATAACAATAACAATACACAGCTACACATCCGATAACAGTAACAATACACAGCTACACATCCGATAACAATAACAATACACAGCTACACATCCAATAACAATACACAGCTACACATCTGATAACAGTAACAATACACAGCTACACATCCGATAACAATAACAATACACAGCTACACATCCGATAACAGTAACAATACACAGCTACACATCCGATAACAATAACAATACACAGCTACACATCCGATAACAGTAACAATACACAGCTACACATCCGATAACAATAACAATACACAGCTACACATCCGATAACAATAACAATACACAGCTACACATCCGATAACAGTAACAATACACAGCTACACATCCGATAACAATAACAATACACAGCTACACATCCCATAACAATACACAGCTACACATCCAATAACAATAACAATACACAGCTACACATCCCATAACAATAACAATACACAGCTACACATCCCATAACAATAACAATACACAGCTACACATCCGATAACAATAACAATACACAGCTACACATCCGATAACAATAACAATACACAGCTACACATCCGATAACAGTAACAATACACAGCTACACATCCGATAACAGTAACAATACACAGCTACACATCCGATAACAATAACAATACACAGCTACACATCCGATAACAGTAACAATACACAGCTACACATCCGATAACAATAACAATACACAGCTACACATCCGATAACAATAACAATACACAGCTACACATCCGATAACAGTAACAATACACAGCTACACATCCGATAACAATAACAATACACAGCTACACATCCGATAACAGTAACAATACACAGCTACACATCCGATAACAGTAACAATACACAGCTACACATCCGATAACAATAACAATACACAGCTACACATCCGATAACGGTAACAATACACAGCTACACATCCGATAACAATAACAATACACAGCTACACATCCCATAACAATAACAATACACAGCTACACATCCGATAACAATAACAATACACAGCTACACATCCAATAACAATAACAATACACAGCTACACATCCGATAACAGTAACAATACACAGCTACACATCCGATAACAATAACAATACACAGCTACACATCCGATAACAGTAACAATACACAGCTACACATCCGATAACAATAACAATACACAGCTACACATCCGATAACAGTAACAATACACAGCTACACATCCGATAACAGTAACAATACACAGCTACACATCCGATAACAATAACAATACACAGCTACACATCCGATAACAGTAACAATACACAGCTACACATCCGATAACAATAACAATACACAGCTACACATCCGATAACAATAACAATACACAGCTACACATCCGATAACAATAACAATACACAGCTACACATCCGATAACAATAACAATACACAGCTACACATCCGATAACAGTAACAATACACAGCTACACATCCGATAACAATAACAATACACAGCTACACATCCGATAACAGTAACAATACACAGCTACACATCCGATAACAATAACAATACACAGCTACACATCCGATAACAATACACAGCTACACATCCGATAACAGTAACAATACACAGCTACACATCCGATAACAATAACAATACACAGCTACACATCCAATAACAATACACAGCTACACATCCGATAACAGTAACAATACACAGCTACACATCCGATAACAATAACAATACACAGCTACACATCCGATAACAGTAACAATACACAGCTACACATCCGATAACAGTAACAATACACAGCTACACATCTGATAACAATAACAATACACAGCTACACATCCGATAAGAGTAACAATACACAGCTACACATCCGATAACAATAACACAGCTACACATCCAATAACAATAACAATACACAGCTGCACATCTGATAACAGTAACAATACACAGTTACACATCCGATAACAATACACAGCTACACATCCGATAACAGTAACAATACACAGCTACACATCCGATAACAGTAACAATACACAGCTACACATCCGATAACAGTAACAATACACAGCTACACATCCGATAACAATAACAATACACAGCTACACATCCGATAACAGTAACAATACACAGCTACACATCCGATAACAATAACAATACACAGCTACACATCCGATAACAGTAACAATACACAGCTACACATCCGATAACAGTAACAATACAGCTACATCCGATAACAATAACAATACACAGCTACACATCCGATAACAATAACAATACAGCTACACATCCAACAATACACAGCTACACATCCGATAACAATAACAATACACAGCTACACATCCGATAACAATAACAATACACAGCTACACATCCGATAACAGTAACAATACACAGCTACACATCCGATAACAATAAAAATACACAGCTACACATCCAATAACAATAACAATACACAGCTGCACATCTGATAACAGTAACAATACACAGTTACACATCCGATAACAATACACAGCTACACATCCGATAACAGTAACAATACACAGCTACACATCTGATAACAATAACAATACACAGCTACACATCCGATAACAATAACAATACACAGCTACACATCCGATAACAGTAACAATACACAGCTACACATCCGATAACAATAACAATACACAGCTACACATCCGATAACGGTAACAATACACAGCTACACATCCGATAACAATAACAATACACAGCTACACATCCGATAATAGTAACAATACACAGCTACACATCCAATAACAATACACAGCTACACATCTGATAACAGTAACAATAAATAGCTACATGTTCTATAACAGTAATAATACACAGCTACAAGCCCTATAACAGGAACACTCACAGCTACATGCCCTATAACAGGAATATGTACACAGTGGAAGTGACAATACACAGCTACACATCATATAACAGTAATAATACGCAGCTACACGTCCTCTAACATTACCAACACACAGCTACACTTACTATAATAACAGCAACAATGCATAGCTACATGCACTATAACAGGAACACTACACAGCTGCACATCGTATAACAGAGACAATACGCAGCTATACGTCCTCTAACATTACCAATACACAGTTACACTTACTATAACAGCAGCAATACACAGCTACACTTACTATAACAGTAGCAATACACAGCTACACATCCTATAACAGTAACAATACATAGCTACATGTACTATAACAGGAACACTACACATCTAGGTGTCCTATAACAGTAACACTGCACAGATGAAGTGACAATACATACTCTAGCTACATATCCTATGACAGTAACACTACACAGCTACATGAACTGTAACAGTAACACTACACAGCTACAGTAACAATACACAGCTACACTTCCTTTAAAATTACAAACAAACAGCTACACTTACTACAACAGGCACAATGCACATCTACACATCCAAGAAAAGTAACAATACACAGCCACATGTCATATAACAGTAACAATACACAGCTACACATCCTATAACAGTACCAGTACACAGATATATGTCTTATAACTGTAAAAGTACACAGCCACACAACAGTAAAAACACACAGCTACATATCTTATAAAAGGGACCATACACAGCTACACATCCTATAACAGTGACAATACACAGCTACAATTCCTCTAACATTACTAATGCACAGCTACACTTACTATAACAATAACAATACACAGCTACACATCATATAACAGTAACAATACATAGCTACATGTACTATAAAAGGAACACTATACAGCTACAGCAACTGTAACAACAACACTACACAGCTACAGTAACAATACACAGCAACACTTCCTCTAACAGTACCAATACACAGATGCATGTCTTATAACAGTAAGACTACACAACCACACAACAGTAACAATACACAGCTACACATCCTATAACAGTGACAATACACAGCTACACTCATATAACAGTAACACTACAATGCTACAAATCCTATAAGAGTAACAATACACAGCTGCATGCCCTATAAAAGTAACACCAAAGGTACAGATCCTATAAAAGTACCAATACACAGCTACAACACCTATAACAGTAATAATACATAACCACACATTCTGAAACAGAAAAAATAGACAGCTACAAATCCTTTAACAGTACCAACACAGCTACACATCCTAATCAGTAACAATACAGAGTCACACATACTAAAACGGTAACAATAGACAGCTAAACATCCTATAACAGCACCAATACACAGATACACATCAAACAACAGTAACAATACACAACCACACATACTATAACTGTAACAATACACAACTATTCTTCCTGTAACAGCAACACTACACAGCTACACATCCTACAACAGTAAAAATACATAACCACACATCCTATAACAGTAACAATAAACATCCACACATCCTATGACAGTAACTATACACAGCCACACATCCTATAACAGTAACAGTACACAGCCACACATGCTATAACAGTAAAAATAGACAGCTACACATCTTATTACAGTACCAATACACAGCTACACATCTTAAACAGTAACAATACACAGCTACACTCCCTATAACACTAACAATATACAACTTCATGAACTATAACACTAACACTACACATCTACATGTCCTGTAACACTAACACTACAAGGCTACATGCCCTACAACAGTGCCAATGCACAGCTACACATCCTGTAACAGTATAATTACAAAGCTACACATCCTATAACAGTAACAATACACAATCACAAGTCCTATAACAGTAACACTACACAGCCACACATCCTATAACAGTAACAGCACACAGCTACATGTCCTATAAGAGTACCAATGCACATCCTATAACAGTATACAGCCACACATCCAATAACAGTAAAATAGACAGCTACACATCCTATAACTGTACCAATACACAGTCACACATCCTAAACAGTAACAATACACAGCTACACTCCCTATAGCACTAACAATATGCAGTTTCATGAACTATCACACTAACACTACACATCCACATGTCCTATAAAACTAACACTACAAGACTACATGCCCTACAACAGTGCCAATGCACAACTACACATCCTGTAGCAGTAAAATTACAAAGCTACACATCCTATAACAGTAACAGTACACATCCACAAATCCTATAACATTAACACTACACAGCCACACATTCTATAACAGTAACAACACATAACTACATGTCCTATAAAAGTAATAATACACAGCTACATGTACTATAACACTGCTACACAGCCTATAAGGGTACCACAAGTACTATAACAATAATACTACAGAGCCACAGATTCTATGACAGTAACAATATACAACCACACATCCTATAACAGTAAAACTACACAGCTAAACATCCTATAACACTGATCATACACAACCACACATTCTATAACAATAACAATCCACAGCTACACATCGTATAACAATAACAGTGCACTTAACAGTGATAATACACAACCACACATTCTATAACAACAACAATCCACAGCTACACATCGTATAATAGTAACTGTGCACAGCTACACATCCTATAACAGGATCAATGCACAGCTACACATCCTATAACAGTACCAATACAAAGCTACATGCCCTATAAAATTAACACCACAAAGGTGCATGTCCTATAACAGTATCAGTACACAGCTACACATCCTAAACAGTAACAACACACAGCTACATGTCCTATAAAAGTAACACCACAAAGGTACATGTCCTTTAACAGTACCAATACTCAGCTACACATCCTAAACAGTGCCAACGCACAGCTACACCTCCTATAACAGTAAAATTACAAAGCTACATATCCTATAACAGTATCAATACACAACCACACATCCTATAACAGTAACAACACACAGCTACATGCACTATAAAAGTAACACCACAAAGGTACATATCCCATAACAGTATCAATACACATCTACATATCCTAAACAGTAACAATGCACAGCTACACTCCTTATAACACTAACAATATACAGCTTCATGAACTATAACACTAACACTACACATCTACATGTCCCATAACACCAATGCTACAAGGCTACATACCTTACAACAGTGCCAATGCACAGCTACACATCCTGTAACAGTAAAATTGCAAAGCTACATGTCCTATAACAGTAACAATACACAGCCACAAGTCCTATAACAGTAGCACTACACAGCCATACATCCTATAACAGTAACATCACATAGCTACATGTCCTATAAAAGTAATAATACACAGCTACATGTATAACACTGCCAACACACAGCTACACAGCCTATAAGAGTACCACAAGTGCTATAACAATAATACTACAGAGCCACACATTTTATGACAGTAACAATATACAGCCACACATCCTATAACAGTAAAAATACACAGCTAAATATCCTATAACAGTGACAATATGCAACCACACATTCTATAACAATAACAATCCACAGCTACACATCTTATAACAGTAACAATACACAGCTACACGTCCTATAACTTTAACAAAACAGCCACATGTCCTATAGCAGTAGCTGTACACAGCTACATGCTCTATAACAGTGGCAATACACGGCTACACATCCTATAACAGTAATAAAACATAGCTGCACTTTCTGTAACAGAAGGAGTACACAGCTACACATCCTATAAAAGTAATAATATACAGCTCCACATGCTGTAACACTGCAAATGCACAGCTACACATCATATAGCAGTGCCAATACACAACTACACATCCTATAACAAAAGCACTACACAGCTACATGTCCTAGTACAGTAACAATACACAACCACAACTCCTATAACAGTAATACTACAGAGCCACACATGCTATAACAGAAACAGACACAGCTACATGTCTTGTAAAAATAACAATGCACAGCTATACATGGTATAATACTGCCAATACACAACTACACATCCTATGACAGTAACAGTACACAGCTACACATCTTATCATAGTAACAATACACAACCACCAGTCCTATAACAATAACACTACTCAGCCACACATCCTATAACAGTAGCAATACATAGCTATACATTCTATGACAGTAAAAATACACAACCACCAGTCCTATAACAATAACACTACTCAGCCACATATCCTATAACAGTAGCAATACACAACCACACATGTTATGACAGTGATAATACACAGCCACATGTCCCTTAACAGTAATAATATACAGCCACACATCCTATAACAGTAAAAATACACAGCTACACATGCTATAATACTGCCAATACACAGCTACACATCCTATGACAGTAACAGTACACAGCTACACATCTTATAACAGTAACAATACATGACCACCAGTCCTATAACAACAACACTACTCAGCCACACATCCTAAAACAGTAGCAATACACAGCTGCACATCCTATAACAGTGACAATACACAGGCACCCATCCTAAAGAGTAAGAATACACAGCCACACATACTATAACAGTAATACTAGGCAACTACACATCCTATAGCAAAAGCACTACACAGTTACATGTCCTATAACAGTAACAATACACAACCACAACTCCTATAACAGTAATATTATACAGCCACACATGCTATAACAGAAACAGACACAGCTGCATGTCCTGTAAAAATAATACTACACAGCTACACATGGTATGATACTGCCAATACACAGCTACACATCCTATGACAGTAACAGTACACAGCTACACATCTTATAACAGTAACAATACACAACCACCAGTCCTATAACAATAACACTACTCAGCCACACATCCTATAACAGTAGCAATGCACAGCTACACATCCTATAACAGTAACAATACACAGGTACCCATCCTAAACAGTAAGACTACACAGCCACACATACTATAACAGTAACAATACACAGCTACATGTCCTATAACAGTAGCAATATACAACTACACTTCCCATAACAGTAACATTACACAGCTACATGCCCTACAATAGTACAAATACACAACCACACATCCTATAACAGTGGCATTACACAGCTATACATCCTAGGACAGTAACAATACAGAGCCATATGTCTTATGACAGTAACCATGCACAACTGCACATCCTATAGCAGTAGCAATACAAAGCTACATATCCTATAACAGTAATATTATATTATATAATATAATATTAATGTTACTTGTTAAACTTGATTTCTGCATTAGTAACTGTATTTAGAGCACAACATAGAGCTGTTTACTGAATTTCCTGTTTGCACTTATTTTTAAATTTTTTTTTTCTCAAAACGTGCATTTTATCTGTCTTTGGCCTAGCACTCTTCTGTGGGGTCATTTACTGCACTGTTATAACTTGTTGATACTTGTGAACCTCTGCTATCTCTGAAAAAAACAAAAAAAAATCTTGCTTTTTTCCCACTTTTCTGAGATTTAAAAAAGTTCAGTTACAGGCTTGCTGTTCTTGAACTGTTTGTAAGTTTCTTGGAGGCCATTTTTTGCTTGGGCTAAAGGGAAGTCTCTCTCTTGATCAGTGGCAGTGAAAAACATTGAGCAGCCTGCCTGCCCCTGTGGGCGTGGTTACTGACTTGAAACTGTAGTTTTATTGGCCATTTTGGGTCAATTCCAAACTCCTTCATCTTCCTCTCTTAAAACCCTCTTTTGCGCGGTTTTGCGCATTTTTGTGCATAGCGCAACAGCGGGCAGCGCCACCTAATTAGGTTTAAACTATTCCTGGCTCCACAAAGTCTGCTCTTCACTTTTTCCCTTAGAACTGCTCTATCTCTCAATTTAAACACCATATTCTCATTCTAAGGCCCTTCACTGGTCCAATTAAGTAATCCTACAAGTTAGCACTATTAAACCATAAGCACTACTTACTCTTATACTCTCTACGATTACCCTGTCCTCTATTGGTCCGTCTTAAATTCAGTTTCCCTATATTACTCTAGCATGTCCAAAGGTCAGTCAATGGTTTCCTCTCCAGTCCAGCTGGTGAACCTGGGAATTTTGAGGCAATGTTACAACTGTCTCATGTACACGGACAACCCTCTCCTCCTCCAAACAGGTTCAAATATATGTGAGAGATGCAACTATTTAGCCAAACTGGAGGCTGAGCTCTCTCATCTCAAAACTGGTGTAACCAGTCAGGAGGAGAAGGTAACCTCACACAACACAATTCCAGTATCACATAGTCCCACCACATCAGCGAACCAAACACATAAATACACAAAAACATACTCGGAGGCTCTAAATAAAAATCTACCTAAGCAACAGAGACCTCCAAAGCAGACATCCAAGCAAACGCTACCTCAAAACAAAACACGCACAACACATAGCCCACAAAGTCAGTGTGCCAAGCAGCCACAGCCCTTAAGGTTGAATAACACACCTGATACTCTTGTAATAGGTGACTCTATTGTCAGACACACTGACGTCCCACTCACCAGGCTGAATAAAGAGAAGGTCACAGTGAGCTGCCTGTCGGGTGCTAGGATCCGCCACATAACGCAAGCACGCAGGTCACTCCAAAGCAAATACAAATATGACTCAGTCATTGTACATGCTGGTGTGAATGACCTGAGATGTACCTCCCTGGACTACATGAAAAGAGATGTAGAGGAGCTCTCTGATCATGTAGCCCAAGCTGGTATGACCCTGACCTTGAGCAGCATCTTACCCTAACCTAGAATGATGCCACAGTACAAAGACAAAATGATCGATTTTAACAATTGGCTAAAATTATGGTGTCATTCAAAGGGGATCCAGTGTCTGTCAGCCTGGGATGACATGCTCGGCAAGCCACGTTGCTTAACTATGGACGGCTTGCACCTGTCACCACTGGGCTTTCGGATATTGGCAAAGGCTCTTGCCACCCCCATAGTGCCTTTTTTAGGCAAGGCTCAAAAGTCAAATCCACCCCCATAGACAGCACAAGGAACAAGAAACTAAAGGTAATGTTGCTTAACGCCAGAAGTCTTAACCTCAAGATGCATGCACTCGAAGCTCTCCTCAGTATGGAGAACATCGATATCTGTGCAGTGACAGAAACCTGGTTCAAGGCTCCAGAGAGCACCCCAGCACTACCAGGCTATACCTCATATCATGCTTTTCGGCCCCAAAACCTGGACCGAACCACAAAAGGAGGGGGGGATTCCATATTTATCAAGGATATCCACACCTCCAGGTTAGTGGCACTGCACGAAGTATCGGAGACCATCCATGTGAAACTAACAGTGGGCAAGACTGCTTTTCAGTTTATAGCATCCTACAGACCACCCTCTCAAAGTCAGGAATCCCACTCGGCTTTCCTGAAAACATTGGAGAACATGAAGATCTCTCCGAACACCATTATATTGGGTAACTTCAACTACCCAAACATTGACTGGGATCACTACTCAAGCCCCAGCACCTTAGCCCAAAGGTTCCTGGAAATTATAAACTCAAATGCTATGGAACAACTAGTCACCACTCCCACAAGAGGGGACAACATACTAGACCTGATCATTACCAACATGGGGACTCTATGCTCCACACCAGAAGTATATCCCTCATTGGTAAGATCAGACCATAAATTAATTTCACTGGATGTCCACATCCCGACCCCACCCCCAGCCCAAAAAACCACAGTGAAAAACTTCTCAAAAGTGAACTTCTCACTTCTCAAATCTAAAGTGGAATCCTTCAAGGCCCCAGGGCCAGTGGAAACTACGGCCCAAACTGCAGAATCCTATATAAACACATTCTATGGACATCTCCAGGAATGCATGGATCATGCTATCCCAAACAAAACCAAGACCCAATCATCGAAAGGCAGGCGTCCAGTCTGGTGGACCCCTGCCATAAATAAACTGTACAACAGGAGGAGGAAGCTACTACATGATAGAGCAAAATCCCTAATAGGGAAGGCATCTCTGATCAGTACTAGCAAAAAATTACGATCCCTCATAAAATCCTCCAAGGCCAGCGTCGAGAGAAAAATTGCACAGGACACCAAAGACAATCATAAGGCTTTTTTCAGTTATGTTAGGAACCTGGGATGCAACTCCCAGACTTGCTCTGAGTTGATTCTAAATGACAAAAAATACACTGAACCCACAGACATCACCAATATCCTGGCAGACAGGTTCAGTGCAAACTTCTCCACCCCCCCCCAAAAGAGCAAGTATCTATCCCGGCAGAGGGCTCCCTCCCAAACATCTCTGATGCTCAGGTGAAGGCTGCCCTCTCCAAAGCAAAAAACACTGCTTCCATGGGACCAGATGGCGTCCCAGGTTGCATCCTACATGAACTCCAAGAGGAACTATTCCCTCCAATAAAACAGCTATACAATCTCAGCCTCACTACAGGATATGTGCCCACAGAATGGCGTGCAGCAACAGTGGTCCCACTCCACAAAGGTGGAGCCTCTACGGACCCTGGAAACTATCGCCCCATAAGCCTGACTAGCTTAGTCTGCAAGGCTATGGAGAGGATCATCATGGAGCTCATAAACAAAGACATTGGGGACCTACAGACACTAGATCCTACCCAGTTCGGCTTTGTCAAGGGCAGATCCTGTCTTTTGAATCTGGTTGACTTCTTTGAAACAGTCACCAAAGCCATAGATGAAGGGAAGGTAGTCCACACAGCCTATCTGGACCTTGCAAAGGCATTTGACACAATACCCCACTTGGGCATCATAGATAAGCTATCCAGCTTAAATATAAACCCCTATGTCACAAGATGGGTCGCAAACTGGCTCAAAGACAGAACCCACAGAGTGAGAATTGCTGGAGCCATGTCAGACTCGAAACCGGTCACAAGTGGCGTCCCACAGGGTTCTGTCCTGGGACCACTCTTGTTCGGTATATACTTTTCCGAGGTACAGGCAAACGTGGGAGGACTATGGCTCACCAAGTTCACAGACGACTGCAAACTGGGTGCCATAATCGACTCTCGAGCTGACACAAACATCCTTCAAAAAGGTCTCACAGAGACAGATAACTGGTGCCAGTGCCATGGTTTAAAGCTAAATGCCAAAAAATGTATAGTCATACCCTTTGGCAAAAACAATGTGCCCACAAATTACCACATAGGCGGAAACCCATTAAGTACAGAGAAAGTTATTAGGGACCTGGGGACCCAAGTTGATAGCAATCTCTCCTATGAAAACCACATTGCCAAAGTGGGTAGAAAGACCTTCTACATAGCCCACCTCATCACGAAGGGTTTCACATCTAGACCAAGAGAGGTAATTGTGCCCCTTTATTCATCCCTCATCAGGCCCATCATAGAATACAATGCCCCTTTTGGGATGTACCTTACCTGACACCTGCAGCAATTAGAAAGACCCCAAAAGTATCTCACCAAGAGGATCAAGGGTCTCAAACAGATGCCATATGCTGCTCTGTTAAAAAAACTCCAGCTCTACTCAGTTGCATACCGCCTACCTCGAGGCGATCTATGCCTGACATACAAAGCTATGTCAAATCCAGAATTAATGGACATGCTCCGCCTCAGTAAATCTAAATCCCTTAGAGCCACACGCTCGAGGGACTTGAACCTCAGCACAGAAATAAATAGAACTTGCTGGAGGGACAGGTTCATAACCCAGAGGCTCCCTTCGCTCTGGAATAGAATTCCAGTTCATGTGAGGCAGAGCACCTCACTGAATCTCTTCAAGAAAAATCTCGATAGGTGGATGGGGGATCGTAGGTTTGTCCCAGGGATTACTCCCATGTCACTATTAGACAGATGCACAGTAAACTAAACCTTAAAAAGGGCACAGTATACTCAAATCAAGGGGTGGCGTAAGCCATACAGAATTGGGCTAGGCTTATAATTGCCCCAGGGCAGATAGCCTAGTATGAACCTATGAACCTAATGACACACAGCTGCAAGTCCTTTAACAGTACCAATACACAACTGCACATCCTTTAACAGTAACAATACACAGCCAATTATCCTACAACAGTAACGATAAACAGCTACATGTCCTATAGCAGTGACAATACACAGCTACACTTACTATAACAGTAACACTACACAGCTACACATCTTATAACAGTAAGAATACAAAATGACACATTCTATAACAGTAACAATGCACAACCACACATCCTATGACAGTATCAATGCACAGCCACACATCCTATAACAGTAACAATACACAGTTACATGCCCTATAATAGGACCAATACACAGCTGCACCTCCTATAATAGTAACAATACACAGCTACACATCCTATAACAGTAGGACTACACAACCACACATTCTATAACAGTAACAATACACAACCACACATCCTATGACAGTAACAACACACAGCCTCATATCCTGTAACAATAACAGTAGACAGCTACACATCCTATAGCACTACCAATACACAGCTACATGTTGCATAACTGTACCAATACACAACTACACATCCTATAGCAGTAACACTACACAGCTACACATTCTACAACAGTAACAATAAACAACCACAAGTTTTATAGCAGTAACACTACACAGCCACACATTTTATAACAGTAGCAATACACAACTAAACTTCCTATAACAGTAAGTACACAGCTAAATGTCCTATAACAGAAAAATATGCAACCACACTTCCCATAATAGTGACAATACACAGCCATAGATCTTATGACAGTAATAATACACAGCCACATATCCTTTAACAGTAACAATGCACAGCTACACATCCTATAACAGTGACAATACACAGCTGTATGTCCTATAACAGTAACAATATACAGCTACACATCCTATAACAGTAGCAATACACAGCAGCGCATCCTATAACAGTAACAATACATAGCCATTCATCCTATAACAGTGAAAATACACAGCTACATGTCCTATAACAGTAACAATATATAGCTACACATCCTATAACAGTAGCAATACACAGCTGCACATCCTATAACAGTAACAATACACAGCCACACATAATATAACAGTGACAATACACAGCTACATGTTCTATAACAGTAACAATATACAGCTACACATCCTATAACAGTAGCAATACACAGCTGCACATCCTATAACAGTAACAATACACAGCCACACATCCTATAACAGTGACCAATACACAGCTACATGTCCTATAACAGTAACAATATACAACATCCTATAACCGTAGCAATACACAGCTGCACATCCTATAACAGTAACAATACACAGCCACACATCCTATAACAGTGACAATACACAGCTACATGTCCTATAATAGTAACAATATACAGCTACACATCCTATAACCATATCAATACACAGCTGCACATCCTATAACAATAACAATACACAGCTATACATCATATGATAGTATCACTAGACAGCCACAAATCCTATAAAAGTAACACTGCAAAGCTATACATCCTATAACATTAAAATAAAGAGCCACACAACAGTAACAATACATTGGTACTCATCCTATAACAATTACAATACACAGCTGCATGTCCTATAACAGTTACAATACATAGCTGCACATCCTGTAACAGTAACAATACACAGCTATGCATAATATATGCATTAAAAACATTTGAAGCATGACAGATAAAAAGAACTCTATTAACTGCAAACAGCACAGGAGAAGACTGACTTTTATAGTGCAAGAGTGTAGTTATAAAAGGATGACCTCATCATTGGGTTGTAGTGAAGATGATTCTTCTGAAAGTAGGATAAGGGGATGAGGCTGTCCTCTCCCAATTTAAATTCTTCCCAAGTGAAGGTAGATATAGCACATTGGCTGAGGGAACTTTATGTACCTGATGTGTAAGCCACACACAGTTTACCACTGTGAGATTTGAATGTCCTATCTAGTTGCATAACCTACAAAACATGTTATTGACCACAAGTGAAGTCTGACTAATCCATTGAAAAAGTACAGTCATAAAAGGATGATCTTATCAGTGTGTGCAGAGAAGATATATTTGGTAAAAGTGGATGGGGAGTCCTCCCCCAGATTAAATTCTTCCCCTCTTTGGAAGTAAATACAGAATATCTGTTGAGGAAACTATATGCACCTGACTTTTTAGCCACACAGAAGTTCACAACTGCAAGATTTGAACCTCCTACCCATCTACTTACAGAATCCAAAAAACACAGTAATAAGTTCCACAGGAAGTGAGATAGTGCATTTATGAAAGGATGACTTCATATGTGTGTTGCAGAGAAGATGTTTGTGTTAAAAGTGGGATAAAGTGCAGAGGGAAATGTGTTAAAAGATAAAGTTATCTCTTAAGTGGAAGTGGGTACAGCACACCTGTTGTTGAAACTTGATGTACCTGATACTAACACCACCGACATATACGCGCACACACACAAGTTCATCAGTGTTATATTTGAAGCACCTACCTAACTAGTTACACACTCTAGAAAACACAGTATGAATTGCAAGTACCACAGGAAACCTCTGACTTTAAAGATGTGAAAATTGACATTTTTAAGAGTTAAAACTTTACTGTTTGGAACATCAGCTACTGTGCATCACAGGTTTTAGGACAATTGTGTGTGTGGACAGGCCAATGTTACAGCAGTGTGCTTGTCCCATCTAATTGCATATTTCTCTTACAACATGTATATACTGGCATTCATGTACTTTGGGTTACAGTGAGTGACATGTACCTTTTTCATAGTATGGGGTGCCAAGGAAAATCTCAATTGTAAAAGAATGCATTTTCAGGATTGATTGCATACATATAGTAACCATTTATTGTATCACTGTCAGTTGTTTTCCCTCATGTTTACACAATGTGGATTGACAATGCAAACAGACACTTCCAAAATATGACAATGCACTCTTGATATAAAAGTGATGGGTTATGTGTGAAAAGGTTACACAACATTGGAACAAAGTTGCAAGTGTAACCACTGGAGTGCAAACATACATTAACAGACTGAATTAGTTCAGTCAACATCACTCTGAAATCCAGATACCTTGGTTTTAAAACTTTATTAACACATACAGAAGTTGTACAACCTACTCACATATTTTTTGGCTTAATTTAATTTAACTCTTTCCCTGAAGTGCACTACTAGAAGCCCATTTATGTGGTGGATGGCAAAGTATTAGTGGATTTATAATCATATCTTGAGGTGTCAAACTCAGAATGGGAATTACCAGTAGTTTATGGTGTTCATTTCCAACCTTTGTGCAAATATGCTGCATATACATAAAAGCATGTCTGAATCTGATGGAATACAAGCTAGATATGGGTTATGGTCATGTTTGTGGTGTCATGATTTACACATTTGTCATAACAGTTGCCTTTAGTCAACAGCTACACATAGTCTTATCAAAACAGTCTGCATGTGTCTGGATTAGAACCCTTGAAAGTATACAAATGTCAGTCTAGAGATGCAAGCATTATCTCATCACACCACAAAGGAACTCTTACTTCACATACTTTAAATCACAAAGCTGAAGGAACAAAGGCTACTTACTGAAGCAGAAGGAGTGAAGAGAGAGAGAGAGAGGGATGAAGAGACAAATACCTAGAGTTTTGTCTAGGTTACATTAAGAACGTCTTTACAGTGTGTTACTCAGGTGTTTCCTCATTATTACTCTGTCATGCTCTGTGCTTGGTACAGGGAGTAAGAAGGGGCAGGATAGTAGGAACAAGATTAAATTATAAGCAGGATAAGGGGCGTTAATAAGTCTCCCTTTTGGGTTTGAAATGGTTTTACAAAGGCTTTCTTGCTGCACTATTCAAATGGTATTAAATGAAATGTTGTAATTTACTGGAGGTAAATACAGATGTTAAATGTCATGAAAGTATAATTTGATACAGAGCTGTAACTGAACCCATGATAGAATGAAAAACATTAACCTACAGACAAGGAAATTATCTCAACAGACCACAAAGGAGCCTCTAGTTCCTTATATCCAGCAGCTGTTAGAGTAACTGTTTCACAGCAGTGCCTATACTCTGCCTTTTCTCTGCATTCCTATAGCTTATTGGATATAAGCACATTTGTGTGAAGGTAACCAGACTAATGTGGGGATGTGAACTGCTATTCACCATCACTCAGCTTTAGTAGATGATGCCTAGTGCCCTGTGTAAATGCTGATGACAAAAAGTGAAAGCTTTTTGATGGGCCATTTCAGACCATGTCTGTTGTGTGCAATTCTATTTTTTGACCAGATTTAAAGTATGAAACAGGTGTTGATAGGACAGTAATAAAAAAGGGGGGAGCAAACAAAGGGTAGGACACATGGGGAAAGAATGCAAGAATTTTCCAGATAGTGGTGGGACAGCACCATAGCTATCCACTTTTTCACAACATAAATTTAGAACTGTACAAAGAATTTCATGACTTTGGAGAGTCACTGTATAAGGGATGGGTAACAAGTAACAACAGAATAATGTTGCATAGTCGACTGCACCAAATCAAGTGTGTCAAGATGACACATAGGTGAAGTGCAGACCTACGCATGGGGTCTAAGTTTTGTTTTGAGGAACAGCTGCCCTTTTTTGAGGAATGTTGGGGAGGGTGCTTAGGAATAATATAGTCAGGTAGATAGATAGGGTAGGTTAGGTAGCAGGCGCAGACATACAGGATAGACAAGACAAACAGGGATGGTGAAGGACACAAACGGTTGATGGACACTGTGATTTGGGATAAGTAAGGGACCTCTAAGGTGCATCTGCATCCAGCTTGAGAACAGTGACTGTCTAGTCTTCACCCTCAGAACTGTCATTGTTGTCTCCTCTATCAGTTGTTTGTGTTAGTGTCAAATGTGGTATCATTTTGGCAATACAACGCAGGAACTTTTCATCCCTGTCAATTCAGGCACTGAGACCCCTACCTATTATGCCCTCCATCAGCCCTGTAAGGTCCTGACAGGTGAAAACATTTGTATCTCCACTTCTTCTGCTCCTGGGGGCAGTATTTGTGTTTGTAAATATATTTCAGCTGCATTTAGTTACACAACATGAGTAATACATGATGGGTTAGCTTACATACATACTTACTTCACAAGATATGCTGTCATAAACACATACTTATGATATGTGATAACTCATAATAGTTATAATGCAAATACTGTTAACATCATAGCTTAAATTAAATATTATCATTGCTATGTTTAACGTAAGATACACACATTATTTGGGCTTCTGTAGCAATAATGACACCTTTCTTGCAGTAACATAGTTATGATACTCATTTGCATTTATGGCTACATTCCTAATCAAAATACTGTGATAAATAGCATTCTGACTACCTGTGTAACAGTATCTGTAAACCTGATCCAAGCCTGCATCAGCTGTTGTCTTTCTTTAAGATCACTGCACTTACACTTTGTGTCACGCAGAAAGGTACCTGCCAGGTGCATTTTCTTCACTGAGTGCACTATTCAGAGTGCTGAATACTGCATACCAGGGCCAGGCTTGTTTATGCTACAGAAAGCAGCCCAAATTAAAATGTTTCCCTTTTTTTCCCTTAGGAAGTGAACCATATTTGTGTGCTGCTAAGAGTAGCAGAAATGCAAAAGGCATTACAAAAAAGTAAGAACAAATTGAAAGGAAAATTAAATCAATCAAAGGGTATATCTAGTAAAGACCAGAGTAAGAAGTGCATTACAGGGACACATTCATCCTCACATCTGCTTGCCACATCAGAACTTATTTATCAGGACTTTATGTAATACCAAATAATGGGAACGAGGACAGAGAACAACTCATATTATGTTAGCAATACTGAGAATAGCTGAGTTTCAAACAATAACACAATCAAATATCAAAATGTGTGTCAATATGTACTCATACCCATCTGTACAATTATCCGTAAACTGGATTCGAACCCTGCATCTGCTGTCATTTTTCTCTAAGCTCTCTGCACTTACATCTTCATGTCCAGAGAAAGTTACCTGACAGGTGTTATTCATTCAATGAGTGCTACCCAGAATTCTGATGAGTGCGAACCAGCACCAGGTTCATTTGGCCTACAGAAAGCAGTGCAAATTAAATTTTTCACTTTTTTTCTATGGCCATGAACCCATTTTACTTGATGTTAAGTACAGCTCAAATGCAAAAGGCATAAAAATATAACTCTGCATTGCAGGAACACATTTAATGGATATATGTAGCAAGGAACACAGCGGTTATAGCATTAGCATGACACAGTCATCCTTTTCACATTGACTTGCCACATCACAAGTAGCATTTAGGTCACACATAAACAGGACTTTATGTAATGGAAGTTGTTCTGAAAGGGACACTCACAAAATGTCAGGAGGTCATTCTTGCTACAGTACATACAATTACTCATGACATCAATGTTTACAATATATTGCATAACTCATGATGAATACTTATGAGATATGGATATGTTCTCCGGCATATATGACACATATGTCCACATTACATGTGTTACTGCTTTTGTGCTATCCCACTTTGCAAAATGTCATATGTTACAACAACTATAGCACATATTGTCATTAATAATGAGAAGAGGTGAGTTTACAATAACAACTTTGTAACATTAATTCACAGGGACTACAGGTAAGATTTTTGCATTTATTACGGACAATAGCCTATTAATTTCATAAACAACATTGGGTGTCGATATTTATTTTTAAGCCAATCATAAAAGTATCTGTAAACTGGATTCGAACCCAGCATTATGTGGCCTTCTTCTCTAAGCTCACTTTACTTACACCTTGCACTACAGTGATGGGTAACAGGTGGAATTTCTTCACTCAATACTGTTCAGAGTACTGATGAAGGCATACAGATGCCAGTCGCAGTTTCACTGCTGATGACATTCCAAATTAAATTTGTCAGTTTTTACCTTAGGAAGTGAACTCTTGTACACTGCTTGGGGCAGCTGCTAGTCAAGAGTGCACAATGCCAAATGGCATGCAAACAGAACTTTCTCTGGATGTGAACCATCAAACCAGTGGATTCGCAGCTTACAATTGAGATTACTATAAATATCTGATGTAGATATCGACATATAATAAGACGAAGGAAAAATACATTCCATCTAATGAAGATGTGAGATTGTATCAATTCATATTAAAGATACAACAGAAACAAGCTTTGCAAGCTGTCCTTTGTAATTTGCCAGTAGATGGGTGGATGAATGTGATCTTAACAAGTGTTGAGCTGATAATTCCTCACACTATAAAACAAATATTTGTAACACTGCAGCTGTTTTCTTCTCTTTATTCTGTTAGCAATATTTCATTATCTATGAATTTCTAACAACAATACTTTCTTATTTGCATTGATATAGATATGTATTTCAATAAGTAATATGCATCCTTAGAAATGCAGAAGAATGGTTAATCAGAGGCACAAAGTGTGGTCATAAAAAATTATAAAAATGTTAGGAATATCGCTCTCTTAACTCAGTCAATGTAATCACAGTATTTACTGTAAGTTTCTTCTCCCCCCTGGTACACCCACAGGAAGTGTACATCAAAGAAGACAGACTGTAAAATACTGATTTTTCCTGCAGTCAGACTAATCATTCACCCTAGCAAGCCCTTAGCAACTAACACTTTTTAGTGGTCACCCTTGCAGTAGTAAGGCATATGCATGCACCCATGTAGTTACTCATATCATGTTTTACATTCCCTGCACTCAGTGCAGATTGTGGAATTCATGGATGGTAATAACTTCACACCTCATTTGCATATTCAGCATGCTCAGAGAGCTGAATCTGCACTATCAATGTAAATGTGTAGGTAAGGAACTTGTTTCATGGTAGGGGAGACTGTTTGGATCCAGATAGCTCCATACTGTCATTTGCATGCAAAACTTGTTTCTATCTTTACAACTGACTTGGAGTAAAGACATGTTCCTGTTTTTATAAAGTGCTGTATTTCAGCCTTACTGATGGATTATATTTCATAAAGTACACATTGCTTTACCTTCTGCATTGTTTGTCCCTTTTTGTTAGCATAACCATGTATATCAGTTATTTTTTCCATTTCAAATGTTTGTAAAGAATGTAACATGACATTATGAAAAGTTTTCTGTGGGCATCTGAACAGTTATTGTGGAAAAGTGTTGTATCACTTAGCAAGGTCAAGCGTTTTATATTCATTGCCACAAAATGTGCTAAGCCTGTGTTATAAACCAGCCCACCATCCGCACAAGTGGGCATCCAAAAACAGTTGCAGCTATTTGTAATGCAAAAGTGTACAGTCTTTTTGTCAATGTTGCAAGGGACTACAGAATTATATACCTGTTTTTCTCCTTACATAAAGTGTACAGTCTTTTTGTTAATGTTGCAAGGGACTACAGAATTATATACCTGTTTTTCTCCTTACATAAAGTGTACAGTCTTTTTGTTAATGTTGCAAGGGACTACAGAATTATAAACCTGCTTTTCTCCTTACATAAAGTGTACAGTCTTTTTGTTAATGTTGCAAGGGACTACAGAATTATATACCTGCTTTTCTCCTTACATAAAGTGTACAGTCTTTTTGTTAATGTTGCAAGGGACTACAGAATTATATACCTGCTTTTCTCCTTACATAAAGTGTACAGTCTATTTGTTAATGTTGCAACGGACTACAGAATTATATACCTGCTTTTCTCCTTACATAACTTTTACACTTGCTTTTCATTTCATTTACTTTTTTGGAGGGAGGGGTTCTGATTTAACTTATATCTACTCACTAATTGCTTTACTGTTTCAATTATTTTGTGCATGTTGGCTGCATACATTTATAAATATTTCTTTAGTTAACAATCGCTTGTGTCTTAGTTTTCTAGATTTTGGTTCTTTTATGTTTCATCTCATGAAGGGCTATGGCGTCCAAGACATCTGCACCCCATGAACTGCCATACAGTGATAAAGATAAAGAAAGTTATCATCCATGCACTACAGTGACATAGCTCATTCCTTGTATTAAGGGACAAAGGTGACACGTCCTCCTGTGGCTGAATCTGGGAGTATGTATTCACCTGTTGTAAATGGTATAGGAGGCTGTGGCCATACATATCAGAAAATCTGACATAGGGCCAGTGACCTGGCAACATACATGATGTGTAGAGTGGCTGCAGTTGACCAGGAATGTAGGTTCATGGTGTGTGGTACTGCTACGGAACAACCAGTGAATGAAATTGAGGAGTTCCTGTCAGCTGTCAGAAATCCCAGTCACCTCAGCAGATGGTTCACACAGAATTGTTGGTGTTGTTCTGATGTGGAGGACAACCCATGTGTGTAACTGCAGAACTTCCAGGTTCCAGGTATGCACTACAATTAAATAATTTTCATTAACTTCTTTGGTGTCAGGCTTGCCTTTATTTATGCCCCCATCCCACCATGTGTCAATACGACTGTGCCCTGCAATTTGCACATTTTCTTTTACTTATGGTTGCATATATGAGTGAGCAATTGATAAATGAGTGAGCAATTGAATTGCTTAATGCACATTATTGGACAAAGTCCATAACAGTATATTGCAGACATCTGTCATACATTATTAGTGACATTAATGTACACGTGAGACATGTTTGAGTTTAGGGACATAGAAGTATTTGCACATGGGAGGTAATAGTTAAATAACTTATTTTTTGCTTTTCGTACAGGTTACGCACTTAGCTTGGGCCTTAGGTTAGGGTAGCAGAGGTTGCTTATTTCTTCGACTGTTTCTCTGTTCACCCACTACTGTTTTATGCAGTCCATAATAAGTGAAACAAGGTCTAAACACCATTCTTCTTCTCAGCCAAAGTCATCAGCAGCAGTACTTTGAATTAAAGCCTGTTGCACATACTGGGTCTATGTGTTTATTCCTTAGTGTTGGTAATGATTGTTTTGTGTGTAATGCTAACAGGTCTATATTATATACTCGAAGTTTCAAAACTTTGAACCTCATATGATCGACACCATATGAGCGAAGTTTGAAACATCAAATATATTAAAAAAAGAAAAAAGAAAAAGAAAAACTTACCTAAATGCTCTGAGCAGGGGGGCAAGCCCCCCCTGCACCCCCACACCCACTACTTAAATATACCAACTCTGAGATCGCACTTCAGTGCAGAAAAGGGAAATATTCCCATTCTGTGCCATACAGAGCCATTTGTTTTAACCTTTGAACTTGTAAAAGACGATCATATGGTGTTGACCATGTGACATTGGAACTTTTACAAGTTCAAGGTTATAATAGGAACCTATGCTAATAACCTGGTTTGCATTTTTTGTGTATATATGTGAGAACTTTGCCTGTAATGGCATTGTGTATCTACATCTCTCACACATTGTGTTTGTCTGTTCTAAAATTAAACGGTTGTTAGTGAATATGAGGCAGTTACTACACTGCCTCAGGATACCCATATCCAACAGGCCAGAAACAAAAATGACAGGAAAGCATCTATCCATTATACCAGATCCTTAGTATATAGGAAGAAATAGGGGAGAGTCACTTTAAAGGTCTAAGTGAGCATCTTTAGTAGTATAATATTAGATGACCTGCAGTAGTGCTGCCCTCTGCAAATTCACAGCTCTTGGAGCAGCTATAAACAGTGGGAGACTAATAAAAACGTTTCCTATAGAGGATTTTAAACTGGAGAGGTTTGTTTATATACAAGGCACCATGAACCATGTTTGTGATGCACAAACACACAACATTTTTACAGCAGGATGAAAAACTTTCATACAGTTAAGGCCTCAGACCAGTCAGATAAACACACAATAAAACTTCCACCAGCAGTTTTCAACTTGGATGGATTGAATTCAGCTTTCAGAGTACTATTAAAACAGCCTAAGAGCAGTACAGTAAGAAAGAGACGGTGTTTTTTTAACAGGTACAGGCTGAAAAACAGTGATAAATTCAACAAAATCAATAAATGCAGCACAGATGTGTTAAACAGCACTGAGATAGAAACAGAATTTCAAAGCAAATGGCTACACTAGTACTCATGGTTACTTAATAGGTTCCAGAACAGCAAATGGCTACACTAAGTACTCATGGTTACTTAATAGGTTCTCGAACAGCTATGCCATGGTGGATTTGTTTATTAGCATGTAATTGAGCTACTTAGGCTTTCATTAGCATATTCTGCCATTTATCCTTGGTTGAGGTGCTATACTAATTGTATAACTATTTAATGAATACAACATAGCACACTACTGTTTGCGCAGCATACTGCAATGTGTGCACAATAGCAGCACTTGGTACAGGCATTCATGAATCTGGTCCATACTATATTACTGAAATAGTTTAGTATATATTGGAACTGAGTGTCTGTATTTACAGTGGCTCCCACCAATATGACATGTACCACTATCAGTAAAATAAGTAAACACAAGGGACAATGCTTGACATGCTGAAGTATTCATTGGACTGAAAGGACGACTTAAGATGAATTGCTTTGCAGGAGCTGAAATAGCATGCTGGGTGTGGAACAGGAGAAGCAAGATGGTAAAGGCTTATATCATCACCCAGTAGTCTCAGTGGCTACATGAATGGCATCTCCCAAATTTGAATCGATACAGTGACTTAGAGGGGTTCTCTTAAAGTAGGTGGAATAAGACTTTTTACATGTATTAAGCAGCTTCTTTCTTACTTTCTCTTATTATAATATTTATTTATAGAGGCATTTCACCGTAGGGGGTTGTTTTTAATGGTTTCAATATATTTGGAGTGGAATGCGACTGCCTCATCAATACAACTATTTAAGTGGGAATAAAAGTCAGAAGCATAGGCACTGGCTTTAACAAGGAGATCCGTCAGAGGAAGATTACAGAGCAATTTATTTAACTCCTCAGTAAACTGAAGAAGCTTGGCTTTTGAGTAGTCCTTAAACACAAAGGTATTTACAAGGAAATCACCACCAATTTTAAAATAAAAGGTCACTGGCATGGGGTCTACTTTAACTAGGGAAGATGATATAAAAAGTAGTATGCAGGAAGTGCTCATATTTGTGAGAACAAAATTAAAATTATTTGACCCCCTAGCAGGATGCACTGCTATTCTTTTAGGTACATCTCCTACCCTCTCTTTTCAAAACGTTTTACTGCCACTCTAATCTAAGAAGCCAAGCCAGAAGCATACAAAAGACATGCACCTTTGGATGTTAGGCTTTGTTAATAAATTGCCTTTAGGTTTATACTCTGTAGGATTTCTGTGCATGGCTCTCTAGAAATAATTCTTTCATTCAGTGGAATTAATCTGGTGAATGAAATGATGTTTTAAATAATAAATGAATTTGCTGTCATAAAGCTTTGGTGGTGGATGTTTTGAGTAGGAACGAAATCCGCAGACCTTGCATTTACTGCTGTTTCTTCATAAATACTGTCATAAGATCTCTCATTTCCTCTTAATGATGCATCCTTTATATCTACCATTTGTTACTTATAATTGTCAAGTACATGATACAATGTATGTTGCACTCTACATATCATTTTGCTGTTTGCTTATGTAATTGATTGTTGTATTAAAGGGGTTTATGTTTCAAATGGCACCTAATAACTTTTCTTCCACTTAGTAACCTGGCTGTGTTTTTTCGTACCCTAATATCTTTTCAGTTGGACTATTATAAATCCCTCTACCTACAAGGTGGCTTTAAGATTCCTGACTAGATTGCTTACAGGTGCTAAAGTAATTGACTACCTGGCTACTGAATGCTAACCTTTCTTACCTTGATATTATGCGAGTCTTTCACAGCCATCACAAGCTGCCAGATATCTTCAATTACCTCTTGTCCTGTTTTAGCTGTCCCTGCACAGGACAGGACAGGTACCACTACCTGAAAGACTAACTGACCATATTGCATGGCCTACACCAACTGTTGTACTACCCTGTGGCTGCGTTTGATAGTAGAGGTGCAGCATGGGTCTTTGCATGATCAGTCATTTACTTAGCAGGCTCAGTGCCTTCAAAACCTATTATTGTACACACACGGGATTTACCATCAACTGTACCAACCTGATTATATTGTTTCTGTTGTTTTATTGTACGTTCTTATATACAGTGCTTACTATTAAGCACATTAGAAAGCAACTTAATTTTTTTCTTTATATTATGAAATACTTGGCTTGCTATTCACAGCATGTCCTTTTGCTGGTGTCCTGTACATAATGTGTTTATAGAGCTATTAAATGGTTCTGACTGTTTCATACATTTATCTTCAACTTCAACTTTATTAAAGTATTTTATCTCAAAAGTCTAGGAACAAAGCAATGAATCAATAAACACAATAAACAATTAGTCAAATAAAAAGTAGTTATAACACAACAAGATATAAAAAGTGATAATCATTCCTCTAATTTGAATAAATAAGTGTTAAGCATATTGAGTTCCTTCACACTGTAGCAACACTGTAAAAATTTACCTTTTACGTACCTGGTACTTTCTAGAGTTTAGTTATAAAACTAACTTCTCTAAGTCCAGGATAATATGCAAGTCAGCAAATTAATAACTGATGTCATTTCTTTGACTACTTGTTTCTTGCTTCTCTCCATTTCTTAGAAAAAAAACAGCTTTCTCTTGCTCACAACAAATTATTTCTTGTGAAACTTGACATAAGCCTGAACCTTGCAGAGATTGTGTTCATACTGTGTTGTAGCCTGGCAGCATGATCCATGGGAATTAAACCTCTGGAATGCTGTGTTCGAAAGGCCAGCATTGAAGAAAATTGGACAGCACTGTCATTTTGCAAGTAGACGCAAGCATGTATATATTGAAGTCATATTAAAACTGTTAAACTTTTGCAGTGTTTTCCAACATCTCTAAGCATAATGCAGTTTCATTGTATAAACGGTTCCAAGCCTGTGGACCAAGGAATAAGTGTTGCTCTAAAAACAGGAATGTGTTCAACTCTGTCCATGTTATTTTTTAATATTTGCTTATCTGACATCCTGTAATGTTTTCCTGGAGTTAGTTGTTACCATATTTTTTATTTTGATATTGCATTTATCATACTAGAGACAGCAGATTTGCTTATGTAGAACCTATCTATTGGCAATATCTCATTGTAAACCAGCTGGGGATAAGTCTACATAAATACCGAAAAAAAGAAAAAGAAAAAACCTTTTTTCCCCACATTGTCTCATTTATTTATTTTCCCTGGTAATACTGCAATCACATTTCATCTAGAACATTCATATATGTCTGAAAGTACAGTTCTCTTCATTTTATTTTATTTTCTGTCATCATTTAATGTTACTTCATTCATTTCCATCCTGCTAGGCACAAGTGGGTTGTTTTGTGGGAGACCAGGGATCACTTGTCGGATTATATGACTTGATCAGAGCCATACATTATTTGTTCTTTAAACATTAGTTTGCTTTTGTGGTTAAAGTCATCTGAAGTATTCAGCAGCCTTTGTGGTGAAATATTTGTAAGCCAAAACTCCTTATCTGAACAAAAATTATATATTTGTATATATAGTCTATATACGTCTGTTTATTTGATAAAAAACACCACTTAAACCAACCTTTGGGGGCTGTCAGTTTGGAGGTCTTGCAAAGCTTTGAATTTTAAACCAAAGAATGTCCAAATGAGGGAACCTCTTATTTAAATATACCCCAAGATGGCTATTACAGGTCATTGAACAATGTTTTATAACTTCTTAATCTGTAACAACAGAGCAAAACCAACTCCAGCTGCATTATTAAAGTGGAGCTATTTTAATAATATAATCTTTCTGGACTTAACAAAAAAAAGACATTCATTAGATGTTCATGTCTAATAAAGCGGCTTTGTGCACATATGTTTATGCTATTAATATATTAGCATTTGTAGTGTTTGTATCTTTTTTGCATGTGCTGTTTTGGAATTCCTGAATGACTGACATTTTCAGTGTTGGAATTAATGCGTCGGTCACGGTTTTATTTTAAGAAGAGAATTGCTCAAGATTCAGGCATAAATACAATAATCACTGTTAGCTTTACAAAGAAATACCCTGCAGAAATGCTATTTTATATCACAATGTCTGTAAATTTTGAAAATTCTGGCCTGTCTCTGTTTTTATGCCTAAAACCTCAATGGCATATCTTCATTATTTAATTTTGTCATCTGGGTAAATCCTACTAACCAGGGCTCCTTTACAGATGTTACTTGAGGAGAAAAGCTTCAAAATGCAAATCTATTGAGCGATATTTTTTTTAACGTAATCATCCTAATCAGAAAGCCTTTGAAAGGGAATTCCATGCTGATTCATGTAAAACATGCAAATACCTTCCAGACACTATCCTGGGACAGGGATCTAACCTGAGAAGCACTGGCATGAACTGTTACATCACCACACTTCTCTTTTACTTTATGTGCCTTTGTATAGGCGTCTCAGTGGATTTACACCTTAAGTTTAGAATAAGAACAGCATGACCTGCGATTCTAAATATGGAGCACTAATGTATCCTACTTTTTGTGTGCAGAAAAATAATCCCTAAAAAACTCTTATATTTTGACTCAAGAAATCCAGTAGAATCTGATTTTTGTCCAAAGCAGCAGCCTAAGCCTGTAAACGCCATGCGTCGTCCTCACTTGATACTGTTTAGCACGATCTCTTAACGTGTTCTGACTTTTCTCCTTTCTTTGGATACTTCAAAAATTCCTATAGTTTATGCTTAGAGGGTTTTAGAACGTTAATGGCAACGTCTCTGACAATTATTATGTTTTTGTTTTTGTTGGGGGAGGTAATTGGAGATGATGTTGTGAATTAAGGATGGAAAGTTCTTGACTGTAGCAGGCGACTGTAGTTGGATGACTGCGAACAGCAGTAATTTGTCACATGAAGTGATTTTTTGTAAGAACCAATTATGATTCAAGTCAGAGGTGGCATTAACTTCAGCTACTGTTATAATCTGTAGATGAGATGTGCATATGATTAGTTCTCCTCCCGCTGTTCTTTCCCAGGTCAAGCATCAAAGGTTTAGTTACAGTCTGAGAAGAAATGTTTTAAGTTTGAATGGTCGAATTTTAACCAAGGTTCTCTGACTGCTAGGTGATGAAGTCAGTAGGTGTACAAATGCTAGCTGCTGACTCTCTTGGCATTGCTGAATGTACATGAGATGGTGGAAGAGTTGGATATATAGGATATTGAAAGTGTAGGTGAAGATCGTTGGAGCGATCAGTAATATAAAGATGGCCAAGTGTAGATTTCCAGAGAAGGTTTAGTAATTTTAAAATGTCCTTACTGCACCTCTTAACATCTTAGAGCAATAAATCTGGACAATGCCATAAATAAAAGTGGGACAGAGGCTCAAAAACAGGGACGATTTTTAAATATTGTTCTTAGAAACTTAGAAAGTTTATAGGATACCAGGTTTTGCATTAGCCTGCATTTTCTGGAGGGTATGATGTCTGAAACTCAAATGCTTGCCATTACTTTCTAACTTCAGTTTTTAATTATTTGCCACTGATGTGCCAGAAAACTATAATTTTATGAAAAACAGACCAAAAATATGAGGCAAAAATCTTGACATTCTGCAAAAATCTGTACAGTTGAGAGATCTGGCCCTTACATTCATTGCTGCAATATTCGTAACATTTGGGATTCCCTGTCATGGAAGCCTGTCATTCGGCCAGTATACCAAATACTTCCTGTTGCATTTAAAGGTATGCCTGAACATCACTCAAATGCTCCTTGTTTACCGTAGGGCATATAGGTGACATTTAGGCTTACTATAAACAGAACTTCTTTGCCGCCAGTCTGAATGCCTCTTTTCACCATTGGTCTCATTACCTGCATCTGTTTTGCCAGTCAAACATATTTTTGCTCTCCATCACTTCTTGGGGGGTGAGGTCTCCTTCTTCTTCTTCCCCCTCCCAAGTTAAGCCTTGGCACTCTCCCAGATATTTAGAATACCACAGCAGTGAATGTAAGCACATAGTACAGTTGTGTAGAATTTTACCATAATAGTAGATGTCCTTGCCTTCACTTCTGCAGTATTCGCTCCCTCCATCCATCCCCCTTGACCTTTTTTAACTGGATGTACAGGTTACCTCCTGGGTTCCATGTACTGGTGTTCGTACTGGTGCAATCAGTTCTGTTTATAATAAGCCTGAACATCACCTTTATGCCCTGTGGTACACAAGGAGCATATACATGACATTCAGGCTTACCTGTAAATGCAACTGGAAGTCTTTGGTATAATGGCCGGACATTGGGTTTCCACGGAACGGGATCTCACATGTTAAGAATATGGCAGCACTGAAGCCAAGGATAGCTACCATTATGGTAAGATTTTACACAACTGTACTTTCTGTTGGTGGGTTTTGCAAAAACCTGATTGTAGGAGAGTGGGAATGAAGCAGTTTAATTAGGGATACAGAGGAATGAAGAAAAAGCTAAGCTTGTGAGAGGACGAGGGGTTAATGTGTGCATGAGTAGTATGAGAGAGTGATGGATAAAGAAGTTGTGTTTGTGGAAGTTGTGATGTGTGGTGTGTGGGGAATGTTAGAAAAGTGAGTGTGAGACGTGGACTCATGTTGAATTAAAAGAGCAAAAGGGTGTGGGAGTATTTAGGAGGTTTGGATTGGGCTAAGCAGGAGAGTATACAGAGAAAGAGTTTGGCAAAGAAGAAGTGGGATTGTCAGAGAGATGAAGAAAGTAGACAGGAGTATAAGGAGATGAGGTGCATGGCAAAGAGAGAGGTGGCGAAGGCTAAGGATAAGGCATATGAAGAGTTGTATGAAAGGTTGGACACTAAGGAGGGAAAAAAGGACCTGTGTCGATTGGCTAGACAGAGGGACCGAGCTAGTAAAGATGTGCAGCAGGTAAGGGTGATAAAGGATAATGAGGGGAAACATACTCACAAGAGAGGAGAGTGTGTTGAGGAGATGGAAAGAGTACTTTGAGGGGTTGATGAATGAAGAGAATGAGAGGGAGAGAAGGTTGGATGATGTAGGGATAGTAAATCATGAAGTACAATGGATTAGCAAGGAGGAAGTAAGGATAGCTATGAAGAGAATGAAGAATGGAAACGCTGTTGGCCCAGATGACATACCTGTGGAAGCATGGAGGTGTTTAGGTGAAATGGCATTGGAGTTTTTAACCAGATTGTTTAATGGAAAGTGAGAGGATGCCTGAGGAATGTAGAAAAAGTGTTTTGGTACCGATTTTTAAGAATAAGGGTGATGTGCAGAGCTGTAGTAACTACAGAGGGATTAAATTGATCAGTCACAGCATGAAGTTATGGGAAAGAGTAGTGGAAGCAAGGTTAAGAAGGGACGTGATGATTAGTGATCAGCAGTATGGTTTCATGCCAGGAAAGAGCACTGCAGATGCGATCTTTGCTCTGAGAGTGTTGATGGAGAAGTACAGAGAATGTCGGAAAGAGTTGCATTGTGTTTTTGTAGACTTAGAGAAAGCATATGACAGGATGCCTAGAGAGGAGTTGTGGTATTGTATGAGGAAGTCAGGAGTGTCAGAAAAGTATATAAGAGTGGTACAGGATATGTACGAGGGTAGTGTGACAGCAGTGAGGTCTGCAGTGGGAGTGACAGATGCGTTTAAGGTGGAGGTGGGGTTACATCAAGGATCAGCTCTGAGCCCTTTCTTATTTGCAATGGTGAAGGACAGGTTGACAGATGAGATCAGAAAGGAGTCCCCGTGGACTATGATATTTGCAGATGACATTGTGATCTGTAGTGAGAGTAGGGAACAGGTGGAGGAGACCCTGGAGAGATGGAGATATGCTCTAGAGAGAAGAGGAATGAAGGTCAGCAGGACTAAGACAGAATATATGTGTGTGAATGAGAGGGAGGATAGAGGAATGGTGAGGATGCAAGGAGTAGAGGTGGCGAAGGTGGATGAGTTTAAATACTTGGGGTCAATAGTTCAGAGTAACGGTGAGTGTGGAAGAGAGGTGAAGAAGAGAGTACAGGCAGGATGGAGTGGGTGGAGAAGAGTGTCAGGAGTGATTTGTGACAGATGACTACCTGTAAGATTGAAAGGGAAGGTCTACAAGAGGGTAGTGAGACCATCTATGTTATATGGGTTGGAGACAGTGGCATTGACAAAAAGGCAGGAGTTTGAGCTGGATGTGGCAAAATTAAAGATGTTAAGGTTTGCACTGGGTGTGACGAGGATGGACAGGATTAGGAATAAGTATATTAGAGGGTCAGCCCAGGTTGGAAGGTTTGGAGACAAAGTCAGAGAGGCACGATTACATTGGTATGGACATGTGCTGAGGAGGGATGCTGAGTATATTGGGAAAAAGATGCTAAGGATGAAGCTACCAGGTAACAGGAAAAGAGGAAGGTCTAAGATGAGATTTATGGATGTGGTGAGAGAGGACATGCAGGTGGTTGGTGTGACAGAGAAAGATGCAGAGGACAGGAAGAAATGGAAACAGGTGATCTGCTGTGGCGACCCCTAATGGGAACAGATGAAAGAAGATGATGGATTGGGCTAAACAGGCAAAATATTACTGTCAGAATGATTGAGATATAAAGTTTCAAACCTCCTCATCCTTTAAGTACAATTTCCAGTATTTTATGTTTCCTTCTACTGTCTTGTACTAGCTGAATGATTTCTACATTTCAACTACATTTGGATCTTGTAAGGTCAGCAGATATGTATGGAGTCCCACAATTGCAGATCTATACATATAAACAGTTTCAAGGAGGCCCATCCCTCCTTCAGAATGGGGAATATATAATCTTGGCATGCATTGATTTTTATAAATTATTTGATGAGGATGAAGCATCCTTCTTGTTTTCCTATCTAATCTATCCAACACATTTTGGGGCCAGTCAGTGTCTCCAAAATTGTAAGTTAGGACAGGAAGGCAAATCGGTTTATAGCTTGAATTTTGTTCCTAAATGTCAGTGCTGTTTTCAGGATTAATTTAAGTCTTCTGAAGCATTCCTAAGTTTCAATTGCATTTGTTTGTGTTTTATTGATGATCCTTCATCAGTTCACAAGTATTTCTACACTCCTTCTTGCTCAAGTTCTTTTATATCACATTCTTGTCCCAAACTGATGTTTTCCTGGTGTTGCAGCTTTCTTGCTTTAAAGGTTGCTTTTGCACATTTATCAAGAGCAAATGACAGTCTTATATCATGTAAAAACGTTTTGACAACTTGCAGTTGTGCCTTCAGTTCCTCATATGATGAGCTATACAGTTTTAAATCATTGGTAAAGAGAAGATGAGAAGTCTTCACACTTTGTTGTTTTCAAGGAGACAAATTATAGCCATGGCCTAAGCTGTTAAGTAGACAGCTTAATGGGTTAAGGGGAAGGCAGAATAGCAGTGGTGATAGAGAGTCACCCTGAAATATCCCCAGTTGAATTTGTATCCCTGGAACAATAATTTGTCCTTTATTATGGCTTAATTGCAAAGTGTTCTGCCACTGTTTCATGGTCACTGTAATGTAGCAAATCAGTGTAGGGTGTATCTTATATATTTTTAAGCACTGTTTTATCCATGAATGTGGGATACTATCAAATGCTTTTTTTGTAGTCATTCCATGACATACATAGATTCTTCCCCTTTTTACAGTTCTTCACTATGAATTTAATTAACAACAAATGATCCTTTTTTCCATAAGACTTTCTTTTATTGCCTTTTTGTTCTATTGCCATAATTGAGGGTTTTTTAAATGATTATAAACTCTGTCAGCATCAGTTCCTGTGTATAGTTCATAAGTCATCTGAAGGCAAGTTATTGGTCTATAATTTTTAGGGTAGCTTGCAGGTTCACTCTTAAGTAGGAGCATTGTTTTACCTGTTGTTACCCAGATTGGTGTCTGTTCAGGGTATGCATATAAATAGTTCTTACTCATGGCTAAATCTTTGTGCAAAGATGCTAATACTTTTAACTAAAAGTTAGGCCATCTGAGCCTGGGGTTTTCCAATTGGATGTTTTTCTTAACTTTGTTTCAATCTCTCTGGCTGTTACTTTATCCCATTTCATATCCTGTACCTTTAAACTTCTTATTCTTTCTTTTTTCTTTTATCCATTTAGCATTTTTGTTATGTTCCACAGGATCTTCATAGATACTTCTCCAAAATGCATCTATTTCTTCTTTTTTGGCGGTCTTTCAATTCCTTTTACCTTGTTTCCCAATTCTCTATAAAACATTTTTGGGTCATCAGTAAATTGCTTGTTTTGTACTTTTCCTTTATATTTATCTGCACATCTTCTAAATTTTTCATCCTGTGCTGAAATTTTTAGTTTGTTATTTGCGATAATGCATGATAGATCCTGGTCTGGTCTAATAATGTGCATTGCATTTATCACATCTATCTTTCCAAGCATTTTTGTTGATCTATTCCCTTTTCTATACTCCTCTAATGGTGACACTTCTTGTCTTAATTGCTTTATAGTTTTCTCTGTTTGATACTTCCATGATGGTATTCAATTTCTCCCCTTCCTTTCCCTCACTACCCTGTGTTCTTGTGGTAGAACTTTATCAGTTATTAATTCAGCTGCACAGTAATATATTCTATTTACTTCTGTTATATCGCTTGGAACTCTATGAACAGTCCTAATTACTGTGTTCATTTGTTTTATCAGACTTCTGACTTTTGGGTTTTATTGACCTTTTGCAGTTTATTTCTTTCATTTATCTTAATATATCTATCTGTTTCTATTAAATCAAGCAACTCTTCTCTTAGGTCATTTTCTTCCAAGCTGAGGGCACATCTCTTATTTTTTATTTCCTGTGGACATTCTATAGAAAGGTCTATAGCATTTTCATGTGACACCTTCTCCTCAGTTTCATCCTGTGTCATCCGTTGCTCTGTCATATGGGAACTCACTGGCCTATCACTCTTCAACATTGACTGCATCAGAGTTTCCACAGTTTCCTGTTCCTTCCCTTCCTGTCTAGCTTCAAGTGAATGTTTATACTGGTTTCCTGTGGAAGGCTCTAAAATGTATTGATATGTCACCTGACCTGTTGCTTCCTGTTCCACTTGTTTCCCCTTAATTTGGATATCCACTGCTCTATCCTGTTGTGGTGATTTCTGCATTAGATTTTCTGCACTGAATTGTTCACTTTGCATGTGCTCCATAACCTCAATTTCTATTTCTTTAACTTCTCCATTATTGATCTCTTTTCTAATTTTCCTCTTTGTCTTCTTATTTTTTGTATTGTAAAGTTTTCCATATCTGGATTCCTTTGCCTGTATTTCTCTGCAAATATCCTTGGTGCTGCTCTTTTTGTATTGGTTAGTTTTGCTTTCTCCTTTGCATAAATAGTACACCATATTAAATCTCTTTTTCTTTCCCATGTCGATATTTCTTCTTCAGATGTTTCCTGATCTTCCTGTTTCTCCTTACTTTGAGGACTCACTCCTTCGTGTTGTAATCTGTGTTAGACCTTCTACATTAAACCCTTCACTTCGCAGGCACTCCATAACTTCAACCTCTATTTTTTTAAGTTCTACTTCACTTATTATCTTTTCTACATTCCATCTTTGTGATATTATTTTTCTTATTGTGAAATTCTCCATATCTAGATGCCTTTGCCTGTATTTCTCTTCAAATATCTTTGGGGCTGCTTTCTATATATTGATTAATATGAATTTCTCCTTTGCATAAATATTGCACTATATCAAATCTCTCTTTCTTTCCCATGTCCATATTTCTTTTTTATACTTTTCAAAAATATCTAGGTTTTGTTGTTTACATTTTCAAACTTCTTCAGAAGCTCTTTTTCCAAACAGATCAAAGTTTCTTGATTTATATACTGTTTTTCAAAAAAATATGTTGTATTAATTAACGTACACTTTCATTTGAAGCTTCTGACAGTTTTTCCTGCATAAGTATTTTTATTTCCTCTAATTTATCTCTTAATCTTTTTGTATATCCTCTAATTGGAAATTCTGGGCTTTTTGCATAATAGTAACAATATATGATTTATTTCTTATCCTCAATAGTCCACCCTATTGTCTTTATGGTTCTTCTCTGGCCTATCAGTTTTTGTGATTTTTGTGGATTGCTACTTCCTTCTACAACAGGGGGGCTGTCCTCCCCCGGGCCTGGCCTAGCCCCATTGTAGGAATCTTTCCATATTTTGAGGATTCTACACTGTCATTTTTCCAGTCCTGGCATCAGTACGCCTATCAGGACTGGGTACTTTTTTATCCTGGGTCTTGTGCACCCAGCTATCTTTGTTTTTGACTTACGTCTGTCCATGATATATGCTATATAAATGCAGTCTATATATCACTGCTGTCTGGTGAGATTTTTTGAAAAACAGGGTCCACCTTGTGAAGGTACTCACCAAGACTTGAGGATGAATTCAATTACAGCACTACTACTGTCCTTTGCTTGCTGATATTTCATCTCTCCATTAGGACCCCATCTTACTGTCAACTGTCCTGTGTAGGTAATGGGGTGCATTAGCAGGCAAAGTAGTGGTATGAGAATTAGGTAAGGTAGGGGTGAGAGTAAGAATAGTTAGGGGGAGAGTTTTTGTATGAGAGTTGCCTGGGCATGCCCATTTTGAAGCAAGATGTGAGAACAGGAGAGATTTGAAGTTGGTGTGGTTAGGAGTATTGCAGAGAGGAAGGGAGAGGGTTCCATAGTTTAGATATGGCGCAAGATACCATGAGATTTGTAGGAGGTTTTGGTTTCTGATCTGAGTGAGCAGTTAAGAATGTAGGGGGTTAGGTTGGTAGTGAGAGACGGCCAACAGGTAGGTTTGAAGATGAGCTTGTGTGCAGTGGTGAGTTTAAGGAAGCTTAGGTAACTGGGTAGTTCGAGCCATTGCAGGGTATGAAGACAGTGGCAATGGTGGGATGAGTTTTTTGAATTTGTAGAAAATTTGCTAATGTTATTGTAGCAGGATCCGAGTTTGGATTATAAACCAAGTTGGAGATTAGTTAGTAGAGGAGCATCATACATAAGAGAGGGGAGAAGGTAGAAGGCAAGGGTTTTTCTGGTGGAGGGGGTGAGGTAGGGGTTGTGTCTGTACAGGAGTCCTAGTTTTTGGTGTTTTTTATGGTGGTTTGGATATGAGTGTCAAATTTTAGATGGTCATCAATGATGACACTGAGCAGTTTAGTATTTGACACAATTTCAATGGGAATATGGTTCTGGCTGTGTATAAAGAATGAGTTTTTGTTGATAGGGGAGTTTCTAGAAGGGGAAGAACATCATCATTTGGGTTTTATTTGCAATTATGGCCAGGTGATTGTTTTGCATCCAGGTTTCTGTTTTAGAGAAAGCTAATTGGGTTTTTGGAAGCAGGTCAGAGGGGGAGTATGCTGAGCAGATGATTGGATTAGTGACAAATCAAGGATGGTGCGGTGATAGTTATTGATAAATATATTGAAGAGTAAAGGACCTAGAACAGAACCTTGGGGCATGCCAGTGGGGGTGTGTAGGAAGGGAGAGGTTGAAGATTTCCATTGTACAGCTTGTTGTCATTCTGAGAGGTAGCTAGAAAACCAGGCTATGGTGGAGGGAGAGAGGCTGAGACAGGAGAGTTGAGATAGGATTAAGGGGTGGGAGATGGTATCAAAAGCTTTGGATAGGTCAAGGAACATGGTAGATATGAGTTTCCCAGAGTTGCAAGCTTGGTTAATGGTCTTGAGAAAGGAAAGGAGGGCAGTCATGGCACTGTGTGGAAACCATGTTGAGTAGAGGTGAGAAGATTGTTATCTGTTAAATATTGCATTAGTTATGAATGGATGCATTTTTCCAGGATTTTAGAAAGCTTGAAAAGGATGGCAATAAGCCTGAAATTTGTGGTGTCAGTGTTTTTATCCCCCTTATGGAAAGGGGTGATGTATGCATGTCGCCAGACAGAAGGGACATAGGCTTGTTGGATGGATTGGTTTATTAGAACGGAGATGTGAAAGGCAATGCTGTCAGCAGCTATTTTGAGGAAGGCTGATGCTAGATTATCAGGTGTGTTGTGGCAAGGTTTTATTTGGTGGAGTAGTTTTTTATTGTACTTGTGCGGATGGGTTTTAGGCTGAAGGTGGAGGGAGAAAATTTGTAGTCAGAGGGATTACACCCAATACATTGTCAATGTACATGTTACTGTACATACATATACTAGATTTATTTTAATTCACATTTGCATAGTAAGTGGTAAATGCATGATACAGATTGCTTTGCAGACTGAAACAAGGTACTGTTAAATGGATTGGAACTCCTGCCTGCCAGACTGATATTCTCTAGACCACTGCATTAACAAGTGATACTACAGAAGAATTTATAGTTAAGTTATCTGGAAATACGCTATTCAAGGTTATGTTGGAACAGGGTAGAATAGTGAAAAATGAGCAGTGGTAAACAGCATGCAACAACCAGGGATCAAAACATTCCCCATAGTGCATTGGCAATACACACATCACTGCAAAATTGATTCATACATGTATTAGGTTTAACTTACTTCATATTCCTTTGTAATTGATAAACATATGGCATGGATTAATTTGCAGACTGATATAGGGTAGACTTCAAAGCATTTGAACCCCTGCCAGCCTAACGGATATTCTCTAGATCAGAGAATTACAAGTGCTGTCATGGAAGAACTTACAGTGAAGTCATCAGGAAATACACATTTCAAGGGAATGTTAAAACACCGTGGAAGATTAAAAAACAAACAATGGTAAACAGTATACAACAATCAGGTCATCAAAGCCCTCCATCCAGTATATTGACAATGTGTATATTACTTTATGATTACAATGAGTCATGGAAGTTGTTACAATACAACTGTTAACTTCACCTTATGTCAGAATTGGTTGGTGACACACATGAATGGTCAGCTCAGTTGCATTATGGATGCAAAGGTCCTAGCCCATTCAAAGGAATTTTCTCAATTTTTGCCATAGAACAGACCTTGCCATTTCTCTGTTGTAATTTCATGCAATGCATGAACAGGAAGATGATCCTTGTTCTTTTATAAGCCTGTTGTTGGTATTTGCATGTTGTGTCCATCTATTTTTGACCAGGCTGAAGTTTAGAGGTAGGAATAGAGGACTGAGATGAAAAGGAGAAGCAAAAAGAGGGTAGAACACTGGTGAGCTAAGACGGAATCAGAAAGTTCATGATGGAATGTATACACTGATGATAAGAATGTTTCATGTCAGGGGAAAGGAACACAATAGCAAGACAAGATGGTTACATCTGCATTGATGTGAAACCATTTCCTGTGTCAATCACATTTGCTAAAATGAAGCATTAAATGGGTATGCTTCAGAATCATACATAGCGAAGGTGCTGATAAAACATGTAACAGGGTGAAGGAACAAAGACTAGCAAGAAAAGTGACATACACCTGAAAAGATTTGAACTCATGCCTGTGTCACTCATAACACCTGAGTCAGAGCATTACCTAGGTATGCAAATGAGGCACTCAGAGAAAAGGTGTAAAAAATAATAAAATACTTTGCAGGGGAATGGAATACAATCAGGTGATGGGTACATAATAGTATGAAACAGCATTCCTCTATCATCAGATTAGAACCCTGCACCCAGTACACTGACAATGGACTCATCCCATTTTGAACACCTTGAGCCCATTACAAGGAAAGTAACAACTTCACCATATTTTGCTACTCATTTATGCACATTACTACAGATTGTACTAGTTTGTCTGTAGCATAGCCCAGTTCCAGGCTTGCTGTGTCTGGGTCTGTTTTGTAACCTCTGAGCATCGAATTCAAGTCATCCTTGTTGGAGAAGGCCTGTCTGCACAATTGTGGGAGGAGAGTGCTGTTGGGTCCATCTAATCAGGGGTGATTGGACCTGAGCTCAGAGAGTGTGTCCTTATTTGCTAGTTTGAGTTAAAAGGGTTATTTCTTGTCTTATGTAAACCACGCATTTCCACTTTTTGCATGTAGCTCAAAATCGTGCACTGCAGTGTAGCAGGAGTTACCATTGCCAGTTATAGTAGCAAACATTTTGCTTATTAAATTTTCCCTTAGGACTTTGCTTGTGGTCCTCCAGAGGGTTTTGCAGCTCAGCTCTACTTTCAGGTAGAACATTAAGCCTAGCCTAAGAGGTTCCAACACACCTCTCACCCACAAGTGATTTCTAGGTGTGACCTCTTCCTGACCATATAAATTTACCAACACTATGGATGTACAATTTCCCACAGTTTTTCCAGCCAACTTGGTTTATATGGGCATCCTGAGTGTAGTAACTTCCTCATGTTCATCAATAACCCTCTGCTCCTAGACCACATAAACTCAACATGTGAGAGATGCAACTATATTAAGAACCTTGAATCCATGCTCTTTCACACACCAGTCAGTACATGTGACAATGAGCAGGTCATCAGCATGCATACCTCACCTCCTACTACACCCATACCCACATCCCATATACCTACATATGCAGAGGTCCTTACCAGAAACATACCTAAACACCAGAGGCCTCCCAAACACAAACACAAGCACGCTACACATAATACTTCCTCTACAGGACACAATACACACAATAGCTTGCATACCAGTCTCTCACCTGTCGAGCCCATAAGGCTCAAGACTAAACCTAACATATTGGTCATAGGTGATTCCATCATGAGACACACAGATGTCCCTCTAACCAGGCTGGATAAGAAGAAGTTCACGGTCAGTTGTTTGTTAGGTGCCAGGATCCACCATATCACACATGCACTCAAGTCTCTCAGCAACAGGTACTATTATGACTTTGTCATAGTCCATGTTGGTGTGAAGACTATAAATGTATCTCTCTGGACTATATGAAGAGAGACATGACTGAGGTCACGGACTATGTGCTCTAGCCTTAAGCAGCATTTTTCCTTCATCTAGGATGATGCCTCAGTACAAACAGAAAATTATTGACTTCAATAATTGGTTTAGTTTCTGGCATCATTCCAAGGGGATACAGTACTTGTCAGCATGGGATGACATAATCGACAGACCTCGATGCTTTGCCAGAGATGGTCTTCATCTGTCACCCCTGGGATTTTGGCTACTGGCAGGCTATTGCCTCCCCCATAGTGCCTTTTTTTACAGTGTCTCAAGGGCAAATTTACCAATGTAAGAACTCAATCTAAGAGCAACCTCAAGGTTTTGCTGCTAAGCACTAGGAATCTTAACACAAAACTGCATTCACTGAAAGCAGTCCTCACCTTGGAAGACATAGACATATGTGCAGTCATGAAGACCTGCTTTAAGGCTGTGGAAAGCACCTCGGCCATATTGGGCTACACCTCCTTCCACATGTTAAGACCACAAACTGAAGGCATGAAAACAAAGGAGGTGGTGTATCAATATTTATTAAAGATAAATACACCTCCAGACTGGTTAGACAGCATTATTCCCTGGAGATACATCGGATGCAATTAACTGTTGTTAGGGCACCTATTCAAATCATTGCAAGCTACAGGACCCCCTCTATGAATCAGGACACCTACCCTGCCTATTTATATGTACTTGAGTCTATCAAGATATGTCTGAAACCATGATTTTGGGCGACTTTAACTACCCATCCATTGACTGGGAAATTACTCATGTAGAAACTCACTTGCCCAAAGGTTCCTCGACTTTATTAACTCCAGTGGCCCAAACCAGCTAGATGACACCCTCACAAGGGGTGTCAACATCCTGGATCTGATGCTTACAAATATAGGGGACCACTGTAGCACCCTAATTGTGAGGTCTTCCCTGTTGAGATCTGATGACAAATCAGTCTCATTCGAAGTTACTATCACACTTGACCCCCCACCTCCACCCTGAAGCAAAAACTAAACTAAAAAATGTTTCCAAAGCAGATTAGAACCTCTTATGGGATGGTATAAATAGCTTCATTGCACCTCCTCCCTCAGATGGAACTGGCAACTATGCCGAGATCTACACAAATGGTTTATAGAAACCCCTGAACAACTTTATTTTCATGGCTATAAGGCCCAAAACAAGCTCCTCTAAGAAGAGCAAACATGTCTGGTCGATAACTGGCATTAATAGGCTTTACAATAAGAGGAAGAAATTGCTAAGAGTAAGAGAGATTGAGCCTCAAAATGGAAACTCTCCCTCCTCAGCTTAAATAAGCAAATACAACTCCTTGTGAAGTCCTCCAAAGCTAACTATGAATCCAAATTAGATTCCTCAACTAAGGACAACCATAAGATGATCTTTAGTTACATCTGTAACCTAAAGTGTAAGGCTCAGATTTGTGCAGAACTGGTAGTTAATGATACCGCATATACAGAGCCTATAGACATTGATATCCTGTTAGCCAACAGGTTCTGTGAAAACCTCATTCCCCCTTCCCCACCAAAATTACCCCAAGACATCCCTACCACCTGTCTTCTACCATGTATCTCTAAAAAGCAGATTGTGAATGCCCTCTCTAAGACCAAAAACACAGCATCCATAGGACCTGATAACATCCCAGATTGTGTCCTGCATAGGTTCAAAGAATTAGCAATGCCATTGGGTACTCTTTTCAATCATACTCTAAGTACAGTCTTCATCCCAGCTGAATGGAAAAAGGCCACCATTTTCCCCTTGCACAAAGGTAGTGCTTCCACTGACTCTGGAATCTATAGCCCATTTAGTCTGACTAGCCTTATCTGCAAGGCCATGGAGAGAATCATCATGGACCTTATCAACAAAGACATTCGTAACCTCCAAACACCTGACCCTACTCAATTCAAATTTGTCAAAGGCAGATCATGTCTGCTAAACCTGGTGGACTTCTTTGAGACAGTCACCAAGGCCCTTTATGAGGGGAAATCTGTGCACACAGCCTGCCTAGACTTAGTCAAAGCTTTTGACACTATCCACTACTCAGGCATAACTGACAAATTCACCCAGTTAAGTATCAACCCATATATCATTAGATGGGTCTGTAACTGACTAACTAAAAGAACTCATATAGTCAAAATAGGGGAATCCACCTCTAACAGCAGACCTGTAACCAGTGGTGTTCCACAGGGATTAGTCCTTGGACCTCTAAAGCTTGGAATCTATTTCTCTGAAATGCAAGCTAAACCTAAAGGTCTATGGTTGACAAAGTTTGCTGATGATTGCAAACTGAGAGCGGTCATAGAATCTCCAATGATGTCAGCATTCTGCAAGAGGGTCTTACACAAAGAAATGATGGTGCCAAAGTCACAGCTTTAAACTCAATGCAAAAAATGTATTATCATCCCTTTCAGTAAGAGTGATGTTCCTGCTAACTACCACATCAGTAATAACACCCTAAGCATGCACTCAGTGGTGACAGATCTGGGCATACAGGTTCACAGTAACCTTACCTTTGACCACCATGTCTCCAGAGTGGTAAGAAGGGCATTCTATATTGCTCATCTCATAAGTAAGGGCAATGCCTCCAGGGAAAATAAAGAAGATATAACCTCCCTGTACTCTTCCCTCATCAGGTCAATAATTGAGTACACTGCCCCTCTGGGTATGTACCTGTCCAAGCACCTGCAGCAATTGGAGAGACCATAAATGTACCTCACAAGGAAAATTCAAGGTCTTCAGCACCTGTCCTATGAGGATCATCTGAAATCACTGTCACTTTATTTTGTTTCATACAGACTCTCAGAGGTGATCTTTGCCTTGCATATAACACAATCTTTGAACCTGCTTTATTGGAAATGCTGCATATCCGTAAGTTAAATGGTACACAGGTTAATCACTCCAATGGCCTTAACCTGATATGTGACATTAATAAACCTGCTGGAGGGACAGATGTGTCTCCCAGAGGTTACCATACCTTTGGAACAGACACACGTTTCATGTCAAGCAGAGCACCTCACTGGACCTCTGCAAAAGCAATCTGGACAATTGGATGGGTAACCATAAGTTCACCCCAGGGTTTCCACCTATGTCTCTCTTGGACAGGGGTGATAGGTGCTAATCGTAAAACTTGGCTAGGCTTGTAAGGGCCCTACGGTGATTAGCCTAGTAACCCCCTATGATCCTATGATCCTATGCAACCAATGGCAGTATTGTTTGTGTAAATCAAGATTTTTTTTTATTTTCGGCTTGGGATGGGGACTATCATTTTCTGTTGGTTATAGATGACCATTGATGATGATGTTATCTTATTGTCATGGCAACATATTCCTACAGGAATACAATTCTGAATTCTAAACTCTCTGTGGGCATGTGCGTGATGTTTTCATCTGTTTTTGACCATAACATATGCTAGAAATGGAAGGATGTGGCATAGATATGAAAAGGGGAAGCAAGCAGTGGGTGCAACACATGTTGAGTTAATGAGGAGTTAGCAGGATGTAGTAGGGATCGTAGCATACCTCTCAACATCTTGGCGTAATAATCACTGTGAATTACAATATTTGGATTTCATGACTGACAACCTCAATTATTTGTCAGAAAACTGCAACCTGAATAATGAACATTTGTAACCAATCCATGTCTAAATTAATTAAATATTTCTGAAGCTGAGAAGGGAAGATTGGGGAAGGAAGTCAGGGGTAAGTAAAAGCTGGGTAAGATGGGGTGGGTATGTTTCAGGGGAAGACAGACACGATTTACTGAATAAGGAAGGCAGAACACAAGTGAAGAGACATCAGACAAACAGAGGGAAAACAAGAGTAAGGGGAGGTCTGTACAATATGCAGGGGTGGGCCCAGACAGAAAACAGTGGGGGGAATACTGCATTTGGAGATCGGACTGGATATGCAGATATGCAGTCTCTGCCAGCCTAGACACAGTGGGAGATTAATCCTCACCCAGGTAGTCATCATCACCACATGGTCTTTCTTAATGAGATGGAGACAATGCTTGTCAGGAATGTGACCCAACAAGTCACTGCAACATGGTCTTTACATGGTCATTGCAGGCATCCTTCCTCCTATCTATTGTCTCCCCTCACACATTCTTCCAGCTCCTGATGGGTGACAAAAGTGTCACATCCACTTACACTGTTACTAGTGGGTACCACTGTGCCCCTCCATCAGTGCAGGACTAAGTCTTGCAGTAGGTATGTCAGAAGGTGGGAAGGTAACTCTGGCAGGCTGGGATTCAGGTCTGCTGGGTGCCTCTGGTGGTGATGGTGACACTGCTACTGTTACTGCCACCTGTGTGTGGTCAACATACCACATATGTGTGGTGGGCACAGGTCACTGTGCTGCAGTATATACTAGTAACAGAAATAGAATGACATAAAATAAAAATAAATAAATGTCTGAAAGAGAATAGATAGAGTGATAGAGAAGAGAACAAAGAGAGTAGGGGATGACATGCAAAAGAAATGAAACTGCATCCTTAACTGTTGTTGTTGTGTCTTTCGGCTTTTCCCGGTCAGGGGTCGCCACAGCGGAACTCCGGTCCGCTAATGATTGGCAGTTGATTTTTACATGCTGAGTTGCCAGCCCTAATGCACAACCTTTAACTAAGGTACGCCCATTCATGCATGTCTCCACGCAGAAGACGCTCTAGCTGAGAGTCGAACTGATCAGCGTCTTACTGTGAGGCGACATGCTGATACTAATACTGCATTGAAGAAAAAAACTATCAATCATAGGACCTACACAGTTATGTCATCAGAATGTTTAACTATGCAGTTATATTTGGGGTGTGGAGCCTACTGCTAAAACAACCAGCAAATGGGGTCTCATTTAAGAGTATGACAGCAAAAACAAACAGCAAATGGAGTCTTAGTTAACCACATAACAGCAAAAGCAACTAGCAAATAGAGTCTTACTTAACAGTACAACAGCAAAAACAAACAGCAAATGGAGTCTTACTTAGTATAACAGCAAAAACAACCAGTGAATGGAGTCTTACTTAAGAATATAATAGCAGCAGTTAACTATTTATTAAGACAGTCTATGTTTGTGGCTAGTAATGTTATTTCAGTTTTGACATTAATACAACTGTTATGCAAATATAAACTATGCCATAACAGAATCATATTAATTGAGAGGGGGGTTTGAACCCACAGCCAATGTAACAGTCTCTGTGCACATAGACTTATAATAAGCCACTTCTCCACCTAAGCAAAAGGGTGGGATGCAGAAACAAAAGTCTAAGCTCACAACATACTAATTCTAGTAAGATATGCTATTACTGACAGATATTACTGCTGCACAAATATTATAAAATCATTATTTTTAATCGCTGAAAACTGTCTGTATCCAAAACGATACGTCTTTTAGAGCAGCAGGTATACTTACCCTGGCCCTCTCTTCAGTGCTGTCTCTATACATCTCCCTCTTCCTTTCAATCTCTGCAGAGGCTGGAGATACCAAAAAAGACTAAAATGAAACATTGTATATTGTCACCCATTGGCATTCTATTTAGTTAATAACAAGATTTGATACTTACTGTATGGAGTTAGTGCTCGTCCCTTAAATTCATCACTCCAATCAGCCAAGGAGGTCAGGCTTGCAGCAATGCATGTCACTGTAGTGGTGACAACACTGCTCCCCCATGTGTGGGATACCAGTATCAAGCATGCTCCCCCATGCATGGGATGCCAGTATCAAGTGTGCTCCCCCATGAGTGGGATACCAGTATCAGGCATGCTCCCCCATGCATGGGATGCCAGTATCAAGTGTGCTCCCCCATGCATGGGATGAGTGTATCAAGCATTCTCCCCCATGCATGGGATGCCAGTATCAAGCATGCTCCCCCATTAGTGGGATACCAGTATCAAGCATGCTCCCCCATGCATGGGATGCCAGTATCAAGTGTGCTCCCCCATGCATGGGATGAGTACATCAAGCGTGCTCCCCACGCATGGGATGCCAGTATCAAGCATGCTCCCCCATGCATGGGATGCCAGTATCAAGTGTGCTCCCCCATGCATGAGATGAGTGTATCAAGCATGCTCCCCCATGCGTGGGATGCCAGTATCAAGCATGCTCCCCCATGCATGGGATGCCAGTATCAAGTGTGCTCCCCCATGCATGGGATGAGTGTATCAAGCGTGCTCCCCCATGCGTGGGATGCCAGTATCAAGCATGCTCCTCCATGCGTGGGATGCCAGTATCAAGGGAGACAGTCTTGGCCAAATAATTCCAGGCATCAGCCCTATATTGTAACCTGGTATAGCCCTTTTGCAGGAGCCAGCAGCTGCACTGCTTAAGGAAGATGTTCAGAAAATGTTTGGACTTCTCCTCATACCTCCTTTGTTATCTAAAGGACCACTACCCTCAGCTGCACCAGATGTACTTGTCACACCTTTAAGGATGTCTGGAAAAATGGGAGGGAATTGATGCTCAAATGACTTCTCACATGCTTTATTCACCACACACTGACATTCACCTCATTTGCATGATGGATGCCAAAATAATACAATACAGGTATTGCATAGTCATGGTTCCAATAGCATTTTAAACTGTGAAACATAAAGCCCAACATCCCTCTGTCTGCTGCTGACAATACATGCTGTACAGCAACTCCATCTTCAGATGACAATTCTCAGCCCCCTAAACTAATAGGTTGCACATGTGTGGAGCCAGCTTCAGGTGCCCAAGCATGTGCATGGCACTGTGTTGAAATGAACACAATGTTTATAACACAATGTTTATTAGGTTTACTCATCACACAAACTGAACGATTCAGAACAATAATGATGTGACCATTAACACAATGTTTATTAGGTTTACTCATCACACAAACTGAACGATTCAGAACAATAATGATGTGACCATTAACACAATGTTTATTAGGTTTACTCATCACACAAACTGAACGATTCAGAACAATAATGATGTGACCATTAACACAATGTTTATTAGGTTTACTCATCACACAAACTGAACGATTCAGAACAATAATGATGTGACCATTAATTAGCATAACTGAGACCAGAGAGGGAAATCTTTTGTGATGAAAGCACAACCAGAAGCAAAGATCCTCATTGCACTTTGAAAGAAATCAAAGTGACTGTTGTTTGAATCCTCCATACATTTGTTGTGAAGGTAGATTGCAGCAACTTAAGTAGGTCATACGGCAGTGTACAGTTATGCAACTGAAACGTAATTAGCCACAACTGTTGTACTAATTAGTATTGTAATGCTCATGAGCTTGTGAAGTTGCGCGCTTGCTAACTTGTTGTCATGCTGGGTTTTGGAGAAATTGCATGTAGCACAAAAATAATCCGTGACATTCAGGTAAAGATCATTTGGTGCATACACATACACTAGTGTCAGGACTTACTGAAGTCTAGCAGATGTCCTGTTATAGTATTACTCTTAGGATTTTTAAGATCCACGTTGAACCACAGCTGTTAATTCCATTGTTTTTTCATATCAATAGAGCAATGCATGTGGCACAGACACACAAAGCCACACAAAGCCACAACCACCCACAAGCCCAATTTCCAGAGGCTGAAAGTGAGGTGGTACTAGAGGCCACTTGATAGATCTTTATAGGAACTCCAGTAACTATCCCATCTGTGCCACTGGCTAGTGGGAAGTGCTGTGGGTTGCCAGGATCATGATTATGATATACTCTGCTGCTTGAGTGAATGATATAATCCCTACTGCCACCCACACAGCTGAGGCTGTGGCCTGGCAATGAAGGGTGATAGATGGTGGTCCATCAGCTGAACCACCCCTTACATAGACGTAGGAGTTCTTGGTCTCACTTAACATCACTATGATTTCTACAGAGTTCCACATTGTGGTGCTGTATGTCAGGGCAGAGATAGATATGCCTCAGAGAATATCCCCTGATGATAACCCAGGTACTTAGTCCTGCTTCACCATCTGCCTCTATTTCTAGCTGTTACTCACAATACAGTTTTAAATACCTGCATCATTTGTGTCACATAGGTACATCAGGCATCTTGGTGCAACATCCATCTGTACAAGGTAGGAACAGAGTTATAACCTGATATCAGATGTTTATAGGTGTAAGAATATCACTTGTATCTGTAGTTGTGGCACCGGGTTATGCCTATACTGGACAAGTTTTGTTTTGGTGCTTTTACAGATGAATCATTATCTGCAACCAGCACTGTGGAACTACCCCCTTCTGGTGTTGGAGGAACTATAGCCTCTGAAAATGATGATGGTGATGATGCTGAGGATGAACGGGCACAGTCAGGGTATGCAGAGTGTGTGTACTGGATACAGGGAGTGTAACCCCCACATTGCCTCCTCAGAGTATGGACACAGTCTTTATGTCTGTAAATACCTAGGACTTACATCTATAGAGCGGACAGGTTGATGGAGACTATACAGATCAGAAAACTGTGGTGCCCCCCCCCCCCCATACAGACATAACTAAATCTGCCCCAAGCCATCACTAGCAAGAGAACAGATAAATGTGGGTTGATACTACTGCTCATCAGAGGTATGGTTATTACCCTCCCCATGAGAATGGTATATCACTAAAAAGTTACACCCAATTTATATGCTGGGCCATCATGGAGGTACATGCGAGTTTCACCAGAGCCTCAGAAGAGGTTGTGAGGGTGACCTAGCCTGTGCATGCTGACTGACAGGAGTGCTTAATTCATATGTGTGACCCGTTGGATAGAATGACTCACACATTGGAACATGCCATGTGTTCTCTGGGTCATCTGACAGGAGTGCTTAATTCATATGTGTGACCTGTTGGATAGAATGACTCACACAGTGGAACATGCCATGTGTTCTCTGGGTCATCTGTTGGGATTATAGGGCTTATCCTACGAGACAGTCATTTGGTACATCTGCAGATGTTAGCTGAACTGGCCATGGATGAACAAGATCCCATTCATGCAGTGCTATCATGCAGTGTGTGTGTGTGTGTGTGTGTGTGTGTGTGTGTGTGTGTGTGTGTGTGTGTGTGTGTGTGTGTGTGTGTGTGTGTGTGTATTGGGATTACATTTTCCACTTGGAATTATAATAATAATAATAATAATAATAATAATAATAATTATTATTATTATTATTATTATTATTATTATTATTATCATTGTTATTATTATTGTTATTATCATTATTGTTGTTATTATTGTTAGTATTATTATTATTATCATTATTATTGTTATTATTATTATCATTATTATCATTATTATTATTATCATTATTATTATTATTATTATTATTATTATTATTAATATCATTATTATTATCATTATTATCATTATTATTATTATTATTATTATTATCATTATTATTATTATTGTTATTATTATTATTATTATTATTATTATTATTATTATTATTATCATTATTATTATTATTATGATGTTTGGGAGGTATTGTTATGGAAATAAATGTATTTAGTATCTACTTCCTGTGCTGAATTTCTTATTATTCTCTTTTTTCATATTGCATGGATGTCTCAGCTGGCAGAAGCCATGCATTCTAATGTAGAATACAAGATATATTTATTTTTAGAATGAAATTTTATTTATTTTATTTGAATAATAAAACAAAATCAAAACAAAAAAGAAAAACAGATTTACGTTATTTTTCTAGAAATTATAAGATACACAGAATGTTAATTGTGCTTTGGTTTTCATTAATGCCACGCTTGACTAAGTATTATAGATATTTTTCCAATAATAAAAATTAAGTTTCCCAATATTTTGATCTTGACTTTTTTACAAGTAGTTCTCATTAAAATAATTTTAATTGCTCTTTGGTATACAATAGTGGCTACATTTATGAATTCTTTAACGTTTGGTGAAGATTCACTTTTCCAGATCATAGTAATAATTTTCTCAGCAATTGTAACTAAGTTCCATAGCATAGAATATTCACATTTTTCAAATAAACAAACTTTACAACAAAAGGAAGAAACTGTTGCAGAAAGAGGAAAATCCCAGGATACAAAAAACTCCCTTACAAGGTTCAGTAAGAAGCTGAGATCCCTCATAAAATCCTTCAAAGTTAGTTACGAAAAGCAAATTGCCAAACATTCCAAAGAAAACCACAAGGCATTCTATAACTATGTCAAGAATCTAAATGGCAATGCTCAGATCTGCTCTGAGCTAAAACAGAATGGCATTAAATATACTGATCCCAAGGATATTGCCAATATCCTGGCAGATCAAATCAGTGGCAACTTCACCCCCCTCTCACCCCCTAAATGGCCCATTTCAATACCGGAAGATTGCCAAATTCCGGTAATAACGGCCACACAGGTAAAAAATGCACTCTCCAAAGCTAAGAATACAGCATCCATGGGACCAGATGACATCCCGGGCTGTGTACTACATGAACTACAAAATGAACTGGCACCTCACCTAAGTGTCATGTTTAATCATACCCTCACCTCAGGTTTCGTGCCCACTGAGTGGCGCAAAGCTACAGTTATACCACTCCACAAGGGGGTATCCACCTTGGATCCTGGAAGTTACCGTCCCATCAGTCTGAGAAGCCTTATCTGCAAGGCCATGGAGTGTATTATCATGGAATTTATAAACAAAGACATTGGCAACCTTCAAACACTGGACTCCATCCAGTTTGGGTTTGTGAAGGGCCGATCTTGTCTTCTGAACCTGATTGACTTCTTCAAATCAGTCTCCAGAGCCATGGACAAGGGTAAGGTGGTCCACACAGCCTATCTAGACCTTGCCAAGGCCTTTGACACCATTCCCCACTCTGGAATAATATATAAACTTACTAAGCTGGGCATTAATCCCTACGTCACCCAATGGGTTGCTAACTGGCTTACTGATAGAACCCACACTGTAAACGTAGCCGACTCCAAATCCAGCTCCAGACAAGTGACAAGTGGAGTACCTCAGGGTTCAGTCCTGGAACCACTCTTGTTTGGCATCTGCTTCTCTGAAGTACAGGCCAACACTAAGGGACTCTGGCTAACAAAGTTCGCAGATGACTGCAAACTGGGAGCCATTATTGAATCCCCAAATGATGTGGATACTCTAAAAAAGTGCCTTACAGAAACAGATGCTTGGTGCCAGAGCCATGGGCTCAAGCTCAATGCCAAGAAATGTATAGTTGTCCCCTTTGGGAAAAAACATGTATCCATGAATTACCATATAGGTGGCAGTACACTAAACACCAAAAGTGTGATAAGAGACTTAGGGACACAGGTGGACAGTGGTCTCACCTTCGATAACCACATCGCCACAACAGTCAGGAAATTTTACTATGTGGCACACCTCATCACTAAGGGCTTTTCATCCAGAAAAAAGGAGGTCATTGTCCCACTGTGCTTATCCCTCATTAGCCCCATTATAGAATACAATGCCACGTTTGTTATGTACCTCTCAAGACATCCGCAACAACTGGAAAGGCTGCAGAAATACCTCACAAAAAGAATTACAGGCCTAAAGCAGATGCCCTATGCTGACCGCCTTAAAAATCTCCAGCTATACTCTGTCGCATATCATCTACTCAGAGGCAATTTCTGCTTAACATACAAGGCCATGTCAAACCCAGAGCTGTTGGACATGCTACACTTAAAGAAATCCCAATCCCTCAGAGCCACACACTCCAGGGATCTAAACCTTGTCATCACAATAAACAAAACGTGCTGGAGGGATAGGTTCTTGACCCAGAGACCCCCCAGACTCTGGAATAGATTGCCTATACATGTCAAGCAGAGTGCGTCTTTGGCCCTCTTCAAAAGGAACCTTGGCGATTGGATGGGAGAAAGAAAAATCACCCCGGGGATCACGTCAGTCGCCCTGCTAGACATAGGTCCAGGGAAGTGAATAGTGTGGGGAGAAATAGCCAGGGAATTGTTAGGGCTAGGCTTGTATAGGCCCTAGGGCTGATAGCCTAGCACCAACCTATGAACCTACGAACCTATGTAAGGTCTGTAGTATAGAATATTCACATTTCTAAAGTAAGGTCCGTAATATAGAATAGTCACATTTTTCAAGTAAGGTCCGTAGTATAGAATATTCACATTTTTCAAGTAAGGTCCATAGTATAGAATATTCACATTTTTCAAGTAAGGTCCGTAGTACAGAATATTCACATTTTTCAAGTAAGATCCGTAGTACAGAATATTCACATTTTCCAAGTAAGGTCCGTAGTATAGAATATTCACATTTTAATGTCCGTAGTATAGAATATTCACATTTTTCAAGTAAGGTCCGTAGTACAGAATATTCACATTTTTCAAGTAAGATCCATAGTACAGAATATTCACATTTTTCAAGTAAGGTCCGTAGTATAGAATATTCAAATTTTTCAAGTAAGGTCTGTAGTACAGAATATTCACATTTTTCAAGTAAGATCCGTAGTATAGAATATTCACATTTTTCAAGTGATGTCCATAGTATAGAATATTCACATTTTTCAAGTAAGATCCATAGTTCAGAATATTCACATTTTTCAAGTAAGATCCATAGTTCAGAATATTCACATTTTTCAAGTAAGGTCAGTAGTATAGAATATTCACATTTTTCAAGTAAGGTCTGTAGTATAGAATATTCACATTTTCAAGTAAGATCCATAGTACAGAATATTCACATTTTTCAAGTAAGGTCCGTAGTATAGAATATTCACATTTTTCAAGTGAGGTCCATAGTATAGAATATTCACATTTTTCAAGTAAGGTCCGTAGTATAGAATATTCACATTTTCACATATGAACACATTGGATCATTAGTCAGTAAATAGTGAATCAGAAATTACATGGTTGTCAGACCACAAAGTTTTTAGAAAGTTCTTAAATTTATTTCAGTATGTCTTATTTTATTCACAACTAAGAAATATATGATGCAATCAACTTTTAGAGACTTTTCACATCTACAACATGTTATTTCTTTGAGGTTATGCATTGCTTATACCTTACAGGGAGTGAAATGTAAGAGTTTAACTGTTCACTAGTCACAGGTAACTCGATAGTGAAGCACACTGATGTCCCACTCACTAGGTTGAATAAGGAGAAAGTTACAGTCAGCTGCATGTCAGGTGCCAGGATCCACCACATAACACACGCACTCATGTCCCTCAACAACAGGTACAAATATGACTCTGTCATTGTACATGTGGGTGTGAATGACCTGAGATGTACCTCCCTGGACTACATGAAAAGAGACATGGAGGAGCTCTCAGATTATGTAGCCCAAGCAGGTATGACCCTAGCCCTGAGCAGCATCCTACCATCACCCAGAATGATACCACAGTACAAGCAGAAAATGAATAATTTCAAGAATTGGCTAAGTTTCGGTTGTCATTCTAAGGGGATCCAGTATCTGTCTGTCTTGGATGACATGATTGACAGACCTCGATGCTTTGCCAGAGATGGCCTACATCTGTCACCCCTGGGCTTCTGGATACTGGCCAAGGCTCTTGCCACCCCTATAGTGCCTTTTTAGGTGGTATTCCAAAGACCAAATAACCACCATAACAGCTACAAACAAATGCAATCTAAGGGTCATGCTGCTCAACACTAGAAGTCAAAATCTCAAAATGCACTCACTCAAAGCACTCCTTAAAATGGAGAACATCGACATTTGTGCTGTAATAGAGACCTGGTTCAAGGCAGCAGAAAGCACCCCTGCACTACCAGGCTATAACTCATTCCACACCTTTTGGCCCCAGAACCTGGACAGAAGCTCCAAAGGCAGTGCTGTTTCCATATTCATAAGGGATGCACACATCTCCACACTAGTAGCCCAACATAATGCAGCAGAGATACTTCAGGTGCAGCTAACATTGGGTAAGACAGTGATTCAGGTCATAGCCTGCTATAGGTCCCCAGCCATGTCCCAAGACTCACACTCCACATTCCTAAGCAGCTTGGAGACGATTAGGGTCCAACCTAACACACTCATACTGGGCAACTTCGACTACCCCTCCATTAAATGGGAAAACTACTCATCTACCAATACACTTGCCCAACATTTCCTGGAATTCATTAATTGCAATGTCCTGGATCAGCTCATTCTTACCCCCCACTAGAGGAAGCAATATCCTTGACCTGGTCATTACTAACATGGGCGACCATTGCTCTATACCAATAGTCAACTCCTCCCTGGTTAGATCTGACCACAAACTAAACAACTTGGAAATCCACATCCCTCCCACCCCCTCACAAAGATAACCACCATGAAAAACTTCTCCAAAGCTAACTTTGGGCTCCTAAAAACAGAGGTGGCAAATGTCATAGCACCCATGCAAATGGAGAATAGTTGCAGGACTGCCAAATCATACACCAATGTACTGTACGAACACATATACAAATGCATGGATCTCACCATTACCAGTAGAACCAAGACACGCTCCTCCAAAAAGAGGAAGCCAATCTGGTGGTCTCCTGTGTGATGACCATGCCCTGGCCCAGCAATCAAGGAGCTTCAATCCTCACCACTAACACCAGGGAGGTCATCTCCTAGAAGAGAGGAAAAGATAACTAATACACACAATAAAGTACAATTTCCCTTAAGTGCACACAGAGAGCACAATCAGTCTGGGGCTGGTTGATCCCTTGCTCACCAGGTCACCAGTAAGACTCCCCACTGTCACAGCTATAGGGTCCAGGTCTCAGCCTAGCTGTGCAAGCTAAAACCTCCAGTACCCTCTCTGTCCAACCAGTGCTTCGTGTCCCTGCCAAGTAGCTGACACACCACAAACACACACACACACACACACACACACACACACACACACACACACACACACACACACACACACACACACACACACACACACGCACACACGCACACACGCACACACACACACACACACACACACAGACACAGACACACACAGGCACACTTTGAGATAAGTATTTATACAACTTCACAGACACTCCTGGGAAAGTCTGACACAAATTCTCCAGCAATGCCCCTATTACACAGACCATATGGTAGTAATTCCTGCCACCATCCAGCTAATAATATCAGCTATTAAAAGACCCTTAAAAGGGTGCCCAATTATTACTGTGCAATATTATTATCCAATGGTAATGTGACTATTCAGTCTAGGCTTATTGGAAGGGCTTAGACAGTAAACTCTATAAATATATAATGTACTTTAAAGCAAAATTTATCTCTACATAAACCAGCCACAGGTAGAAGGTTTTAAAAATATTTAATAATAAATAATTAAAAGAAAAGACAAAACTGCTACACCACAGAGATATCCAAGAGTTCAGAGATCACACAGTAACTTAAAATAATACAGTAGGACACTTCTGATTTCAAAGAAAAATACCTAAATAATCTTTACTAGCTTTAACTATTTCTACAAGAAATCACAGTGCTAGAAACTTACACGTGAGCATAAGGCAGAGTGCTGAGTTAGATATTCAAGATCAAAATGCTCCCCATCTCTTGTTAGAAATAGTATTTAAACATTACTAACAAACATGCGTTGAAGGCCCTCCCAAATTACATCATTTTTGACACTTAGTTTTTCCCATTATTCATATTGCATCATCTTAAAACCTGGTCTGAGTTCTCAGGCCACAAACTGCATTATTTAGCAATCTAACACCTGCTCAGAAACTTACAATACAAGGCATTTCACATATACATTCTAGCAAAAATCAGAGCAATAAAGCACCTTCCACATGTAAATTCTTGTCATAAACTTTAGCCTTAAAACAATGGCCATGGGACCTTCATCCAGATGCACTGGAGTGAAATTCTCACATGAAAGAGTCACAACTTGCTTCACTGGGCCAGTAGAGTGCAATGTTGTCACATATTTTGCAATTCCACATTTCACAGTATTCGTTTACACTCAAGAAACATGCCTGCATTTTAAATTTATTTTCAAATGCCAGAATTATATATCAAATTCTATTTGACTAGGCTGGAAGCCTTCACCCATCTCTCCCCAATTGTCACACCCCGCCCCCCCGGGGAACTCAAGCAAGTTTTTCAAATGTCCCTTGAGAAACATCGCTTGAGAGTGTCAGGTCTACCTGGGTGTACCTCACCCCATTCCCTGTCTTGAGAGCCCATCTGCATTGGCATTGCTACTCCCACTGCAATGCTGCACAGACATATCATATGCTTGCAACCCCAGACTCCATCTTAGAAACTTGGCATTTTGCTGACTGGCTCTGTTTAACCATGTTAGAGGGTTGTGATCTGTCATTACAGTGAATTTTCTTCCATGCAGAAAAGGCTGAAGTTTTTGTATTGCCCACACTATGGCTAGACATTCCTTTTCTACAGCTGCAAAGCATTCCTCCCTGGGTTGGAGCCTATGACTGAGATAAACCACTGAGTGCTCTTTCCTCGCTGAAGAAATCTGGCTAAGTACAGCCCCCACCCCATAGTTTGAAGCATCCACCTGCACAACAAAGTTTTTGCTGTAGTCTGGATTGGCTAACACAGGGGAGTCCTCCCAAAGCTTCCTTAAGCTTCTGAAATGCCTGCTCACATGCTGGGGTCCACACTACCTTATCTGGCCTGTTCTTCCTTGTCAGGCCTGTGAGGGGAGCATCTATGGTACTATAATTAGGAACAAACTTTCTGTAGTACCCTGCTGTCCCCAAGAATGCCCTCACCTGATTTTTGGTAACAGGTGCAGGTCATGCCTGAGTAGCTTCCATTTTGGCAGGTTCTGGCCTTATCTTACCACTCCCCACTCTATAGGAGACCTCTGCCATACCCACCTGACATTTGCTCGGCTTAACGGTCAACCATGCCCTCTGTAGTCTGCCCAGCACCTCCCTGACATACCGAAAGTGCTCTTGTCAGGAATGGCTGTAAATAGCAATAGCATCCATGTAAGCAAGGGCAAGCCCTCCTGCTCCTGCTAAGATATGACCTACCAGCCTCTGGAAAGTAGCTGGGGCATTCTTCATCCCAAAGGGCATCTTTGTGAACTCATACAAGCCAAAAGGAGTCACAAAGGCTGACTTCTCACTACCACTGGGAGTCAAGGGCACCTGCCAGTAACCCTTGATAAGATCAATGGTGGTAAGATACTTAGCCACACCCAGCTGCTCTAGGGTCTCATCTGTCCTAGGCATGGGGTAAGCATCTGACTCTGTGTGACTATTTAATTTCCTGTAATCCACACAGAACCTGGTGCTGCCATCCTTCTTTGGCACCAGCACTACTGGTAAGGCGCAGGGACTGTTGGACTCTTGAATCACCCCTAGTTCCAACATCTCCTGTACCTCTTCCCTCAGAGTCTGTTTGACTCTCTCAGGCACCCTATAAGGGGCCTGCCTGATAGGCGTTTGGGGTCCTGTATCCACCTGGTGCTGCACCAGGTGGGTACTCCCTGGTTTCCCAGTGAATACGTTCCCAAATTCCTGCAACATTGCTCAGATTTTTCGAACCTGGGTAGGAGATAGCTGCTGGAACATTGCTACCCCTTCCACCGAGGTGTCAGACTGAGTTTCACTGAGGAGATCAGTCACAAGATCTCTCTCAGACTCCTCCTACAATCCACTGCAAATGCTCAGCACAATGGTCTCCCTATGATGGTAAGGTTTCATCATGTTAACATGGTACAATTTGTGCCCCTGCCATCTGCCTAGCCCTTCCACCATGTAGTTAACATCACTTACCTTTCTTACCACCTTGTAGGGTCCCTCCCAAGCTACTTGCAACTTGTTGTGTCTGACTGGAATGAGAACCTTCACCTGCTGCCCTACAGTATACTCTCTAGCTTGAGCATTCCTGTCATACCACACCTTTTTCTGTTTTTGGGTTACTGCCGTGTTCTCCTGGGCCAGACCCATGGGTTCCCTGAGCCTTGTCCTGAGGTTCAGAACATATGCTACAACAGACTCCTTGTGAGCCTCACACTCACCTTCCCACTCATCTTGAATTAAATCTAGAGGTCCCCTCACCCTATGCCCATACAGCAACTCAAAGGGTAAAAAACCTGTGGATTCCTGGGGAACCTCTCTGTAAACAAACAACAGATGGGACAAATATTTGTCCCACTCCCTCTTAAACTGACCTGCAAATGCCTGTAGCATGGACTTGATTGTAGAGTTTAACCTCTCAACAAGACCATTAGTCTGGGGATGGTAGGGGGTGGTCTTCATGTGCTTCACCCCATAGGACTTCCACAGACAAGCCGGCAGGTCTGACAAAAAATTGGCACCTCTGTCAGACAGTATTTCATTTGGGAAACCTGCCCTGCTGAAAATCTCTAGCAAAGCATTTGCCACCTTCCCTTCCTCAATGGAGGACAAAGCCACTGCCTCAGGGTATCGTGTAGCATAATCTACAATCACTAGGATATACCTTTTCCCTGCGGAACTTGGGGTACTCAGAGGACCCGCAATATCCATAGATACCCTTTGAAATGTCTCCTCAATCACAGGCAAAGGCATCAAAGGAGATCTCACCTTGTCTCCTGCCTTGCCTACCTTTTGGCACTGCACAGGTCCTGCAGTAGCCTGTTACATCTCTGGAAATTCCAGGCCAATAGAAGTTTTGCATAATATGCCTCTTTGTATGTTTTATGCCCATATGACCTGCAAAGGGAATATCATGGGCTATGGCTAGAAGCGCCAGACAGTAAGCTCTAGGCATTACCGACTGCTGTACTCTCTCACCTTCTAGCCCTCCCTCAGGGGTCCACTCTCTGTACAGTAACCCTTTGTTCCAGTATACAGATTCCCCCTTCCCTTGAGAATCAGGTGCCTCTCTAGCTACCTGCCTCAGGCCTTGCAATGTAGGGTCTGAGAGCTGAGCCTGTCTCAAGTCTCTCCTTGTAACCCTTCCCAGCTCCCCTTCCACAGGAAGTCTAGCTTTCTCTGAAAGTGGTGCCTCACTGTCAGCCTGGGTACTACTACTCACCTCTACTGTTGCAGTTACCCTGTCCAAGGGAACATCAGTACACACAAGCAGCTGTGGCTCACATTCAGTCTCACTGCTACAGCAGAGCTCACTCCCTGAAGTAACAACCTCAGCAGTCCTGGCTGCAAGTATGCAGTCTGTCTGGGTCTCCCCCCAGGCCACCAGACCCACATGCTTGTCTCCTAGCCTCACTGCATGTAACTGCATGAGTACATAGTACTGCCTCATCCAAATCCTTCCATCTCAGGACATCTGCAGGATGGTAGTTCCATAGCCCTGTTGTCTCAAGACAACCTACTGTTGGCATTTTGTCTTTCCCACTTACTGGCTCCCTCACCTTTGGTTCCCCACCTTGCCTCAGTGGACATCTGCATGCCACATGGCCCCACTGGTTGCATTCAAAACATTTAACCCTAGCTCCTGGACATGTACCTTGACTAGTGGCTTCCCCTGCTACTGACAGATTCTGTTGGGGCAGTCTGCGCTGCCCACCATGGGTTCCTTTAGTCCCATGAGCAGTACTGGAGGTTCCTTTCCTGTGTAAGTGCTGCCCTGCTTGCTAGGTATAGGTCTCCCTTCTTCCCCAACTCCTCTGAAGTAGCACACTGTCTATCAGCTAACCATATCCTCATGTCTTCAGGCAAAGTGCTAAGGGCTTGTTCCCTTATCAAAAGGTCTGCCAGCCCTTCAAAAGTGGTGACCTGACATCCACTCACCCAGCTATGAAAATAAGTGCTCAGTTCAGCAACATATTCACATACATTTTCATCTGCCTTGCGTCTATGCTCATGAAACTTTTCCCTATACATTTCAGGTGTTAGCTTAAAAAATTCCAACATGTGTCCTTTTACAGCAGTATAATCAAAACAGTCAGTGTCATGCATTTTTGTTAAAGAAGTTACAGCTTTACCATGGAGTAAGGGGGTCAGGAACCATACCCAGAGCCCTTGGTCAACTTCATACTGTTTACATACCCGCTCAAACATATGAATGAAGCTATCAAAATTATCCCCCTCTTTAAACTGTGGAAGAAATTTACTGACCTTTTGTGCTTCTGAGGTCTGGTTACTCCCTTCCCCATTACCTCCATGACTCTGACAAAGAGTTAGCATTTCCCTCTCATGCCTCCTCTGCCATTCATTTTCCTCAACTTGTAGACTCCTCATTTTCTCGGCTGCTTCTAGTTTCATACTCCTGGACTCCAGCTCAAGTCCCTTTAGCTCCAGCTGGATTTTTTAAGTCCACTGCAGAAAGGTTGAGCTGTTCATTCTCTGAGGATATTGTATCTCCACTGTCAGTTTGATTGTCCTCCAGGCTGCTGTTCTCTGATGCAGCTGTAACCAAGGCTGCATTCAGGTCTGCTTTAGTCAGGTTTCCATGCATCAGTCCCCTATCCTGGTACATCTCCGCCAGCTGGCTACTTGTCAGCTTTCCATACTCTTCTGCTGACATACTGCCTGCTCACCCTGACTAACTCTAAGCTAGCAAAAGAAATAAAACAATTGTGGTCTGAACTCTGAGTATATACTGCATGGCTGTTTTAGAGTACAAAACACTTTTAGAGATCACTGTACATAAGTTACAGGAATTTGCTCTACCCACACCACTACAAGCCAATTAGTATGTGAAGTAGATCCCACCACTGCCAAACACTTGTGATGACTGTGCCCTTGCCCAGCAATCAAGGAGCCTCAATCCTCACCACTAACACCAGGGAGGTAATCTCCTAGAAGAGAGGAAAGGATAACTAATACACACAGTAAAATACAATGTCCCTTAAGTGCACACAGAGATCACAGTCAGTCTGGGGCTGGTTGCCCCCTTGCTCACCAGGTCCCCAATAAGACTCCCCACTGGCACAGCTATAGGGTCCAGGTCTCAGCCTAGCTGGGCAAGCTAAAACCTCCAGTATCCTCTCTGTCCAACCAGTGTTTCATGTCCCTGCCAAGTAGCTGACACACCACACACACACACACACACACACACACACACACACACACACACACACACACACACACACACACACACACACACACACACACACACACACACACACACACACACACACACACACACACACACACACACACTTTGAGATAAGTATTTATACAACTTCACAGACATTCCTGAGAAAGGCTGACATGGATTCTCCAGCCCCTGTTACCCAGACCATAAAGTAGTAATTCCTGCCACCACCCAGCTAATAATATCAGCTACTAAAAGGCCCTTAAAAGGGTGTCAAATTATTGCTGTGCAATATTATTATCCAATGGTAATGTGACTATTCAGTCTAGGCTTATTGGAAGGGCTTAGACAGTAAACTCTATAAATATATAATATACTTTAAAACATAATTTGTCTCTACATAAACCAGCCACAGGTAGAAGGTTTTAAAAATATTTAATAATAAATAATTAAAACACAAGACAAAACTATTACACCACAGAGATATCCAAGAGTTCAGAGATCACACGGAAACTTAAAATAATACAGTAGGACAGGTCTGATTTCAAAGAAAAATACCTAATTAATCTTTACTAGCTTTAACTGTTCCTACAAGAAATCACAGTGCTAGGAACTTACATGTGAGCATAAGGCGGAGTGCTGAGTTAGATATCCAAGCTCAAAACGCTCCCCGTCTCTTGTGAGAAATAGTATTTAAACATTACTAACAAACATGTGTCTAAGGCCCTCCAAAATTACATCATTTTTGACACTTAGTTTTTCCCAGTATTCATATTGCATCATCTTAACACCTGCTCTGAGTTCTCAGGCCACAAACTGCATTATTTAGCAATCTAACACCTGCTCAGAAACTTACAACAATACAAGGCATTTCACATATACATTCTAGCAGAAACCAGAGCAATAAAGCACCTTCCACATGTAAATTCTGGTCATAAACTTTAGCCTTAAAACAATGGGCATAAAACCTTCATTCAGATGCACTGGAGTCAAATTCTAACATGAACGGGTCACAACATGCTTCACTGGGCCAGTAGAGTGCAATGTTGTCACATATTTTGCAGTTCCTCATTTCACAGTATTCTTTTACACTCAAGAAACATGCCTGTATTTTACATTTATTTACAAATGCCAGAATTATATATCAAATTCTATTTGACTAGGCTGGCAGCCTTCGCCCATCTCTCCCCAATTGTCACACCCTGCCATAAACAAATTCTACAACAGAAGGAAAAAACTGATGTGGAAAAAGGTGAAGTCCAAGACTGGAAAAACTCCCTTATCAGTCTTAACAAAAAGTTGAGATCCCTCATCAAATCTCTAAATCTAGCTATGAAAACAGAATTGCAGCAGATAGTATAGACAACCACAGAGCCTTCTATAGTTATCTAAAGAATCTCCATGGCAATACCTAGATTTGCTCTGAGCTACTGCACAACGGTACCTTCTATAAAGAGCCAACAGATATTGCCAATATACTGGCAGACAGATTCAGTGCCAACTTTACCCCTCTCCCCCCCAAGGACCAATCACAATACCAGTAGATTGCCAGGTACCCAGTATTACTGTTGCACAGGTTAAAACAGCACTGTCCAAGGCCAAGAATACAGCTTATATGGGACCTGACAATATCCCTGGTTGTGTTCTACATGACCTACAGAGTGAACTGGCACCTCACTTGTGTGCACTGTTCAATCATAGCCTCACCTCAGGCTTTGTACCTACCAAATGGTGCACTATTATAGTCATCCCTCTCCACAAAGGAGGAGCTTTTACAGATCCTGGGAACTATTGCCCCATTAGCCTGACAAGTCAGGTATGCAAAGCTATGGAATGCATCATCATGGATCTAATAAACAAGGATATAGGGAATCTCCAAACTCTGCATCCCACACAATTTGTTTTTTTTTGAAGGGTGGATCATGTCTACTCAACTTGGTTGACTTCTTTGAGTCAGTCACCAGAGCTGTGGATGAAGGAAGGTGGTTCATACAGCTTACCTTGATCTGGCCAAGGCCTTTGATACCATTCCCCACTCAGGAATCATAGAAAAACTCACTAAGCTAGGCATCAACCCCTATATCACTAGGTGGGTTGCAAACTGGCTCACAGATAGAACCCACAGTGTGAAAGTAGTGGAGTCCAAGTCAGACTGACAACAAGTCATGAGTGGAGTCCCACAGGGTTCAATCCTGGGACCTCTCCTGTTTGGTATCTACTTTTCTGAAGTCCAGACCAAAATGAAGGGACTCTGGCTGACAAAGTTCACAGACTATTGCAAGTTGGAAGCTATTATTAACTCCCCATGTGATGTTGACATCCTACAGAAAGGCCTCACTAAGACCAGCAACTGGTGTCAAAACCATGGTCTTAAGCTCAATGTCAAAAAATGTGCCATCATCCCCTTTGGGAAAAAAAACAGTTCCCATGAATTGCCACATGGATGGTAGTCCACTGAGCACAGAAGGCATTATAAAAGATCTGGGAACACAGGTTGACAGCAACCTCTGTTTTGACCACCACATTGCCACTGTGGTCAGAAAGTCCTTCTATGTGGCACATCTCATTACTAAGGGTTTGGCATCCAGGATAAAGAGGTCATTGTATCCCTCTACTCTTACCTCATTAGGCCAATCATCAAGTACAATGCTCCATTTGGCATGTACCTCAGTAGACACCTGCAACAACTGGAGAGGCCACATAAGAACCTCACAAAGAGGATCCTAGGCCTTAAACACTTGTCCTGTATGGACAGACTAAAAAAACTCCAACTATTCTCTGTCTCATATCACCTACTTAGAGGTGATCTCTGTTTGACTTACAAAACCATGTCTGACCCAGTTCTGTTAGAAATGCTTCATCTAATGAAATCCCAAGCCCTCCACACCACATGCTCCAGAGACCTCAACCTCATTATCACAATCAACAGAACATGCTGGAAGGACAGATTTATGACTCAGAGACTGCCCATGCTGTGGAATAGACTTCTCATACATGTCAAACAGAGCACCTCACTGGCCCTCTTCAAGAGAAATCTTGATGAGTGGATGGGAAATAGTAAATTCACCCCGGGGATCACTCCAGTGATTCTACTTGACAGAGGCACTGGGAACTAAGATCAGGTGGGACGATGCCAGGGTAATCCTAAGGGCTAGGCTTGTAAAGGCTCCAGTCCCATTAGCCTAGTACACACCTATGAACCTATGAACCTATAAATATTGTCCCCAAAAAACAAATATTTGTGTTTTATAGAATTCAGAATTTAATTCTTACAATAATAAATATCAGTATTATTAAGATTATAACTCTGTGTCTCCATTATCTAGTATTACATTTTATTTCTAGATTAATTATATATGGGTAAGTATAATAATTAATTAATTAGGTAATTAATTAATGGGTAATATAATATATTATATATATAATATATAATTATATATGGGTCTACTTCAGTGGACAGAAATACCACAATACCGAAATTTAAAACGCCAACATCAAAAGACTGAAGTTTCACATGAGTGAAACTTCAAAGAACCAACGTTCAGAACACTGACTGTTTGAATGCTGACAGTGTCAGGAGAGTGTAATGGGAGATCTGCCCATTTCTGTAGTACAGTGTGATTATGGAGTTGGTATATTTAAGTTACAGGGGGGTTGGGGGAATGAAGCAGGGTGCTGCACCCCCACATAAACATTTTGTCTGGAATAAATTTGTTTCAATTGATTTTAATGTACCCTACTGAATATTAATGTCGGTGCTATACTTACTGATATGAATATTCAATCAGTGTTGTTTGGGTTTTCTATTTGTATTAGTGGGCGGGTTTCTTGATTGGGTATAATTTCCAATGTTATTTTTTTATGTTTGCTGTGGGGTTTATTTTGCTTATTATTTAGAGTTCGGCACATTTATGGGTGAGTTGTTTTATTTCAGGAAGATATTGTTAGTTGTTTGTTGCACTGTGTGTAGTAACAAGTAAAGATTTTTAAAGATATCATATTGTGTTTTACAGAGGTTATTTTAAGTTGTGGTTTGCTTACATTTGTGTTGTGAACTTGTTGTGTAAGTGATAGTTGGGTGTTTGCAATTTTGGGTTTATCACTTTTCAGGTATGTGGTCTCGGTGTTTTGAGTGTCGGTAATGTGGCATTTCAGTCTACTAAAGTATACTCATATATGGGTATACTTCAGTAGACCAAAATGCCACAATCCGAAATTTAAAATGCCAAGACCAAAAGACTGAAGTTTCACATGAGTGAAACTTCAGATTACCTATGTTTAGAACATTGAATATTTGGAATGCTGACAGTGTGAGGTGAACAGAACGGGAGATCCACCCATTTCGACAATACAGTGTGATCCCAGAATTAGTATATTTATGTTGCAGGGGGGATGGGAGGCACAACCCCCCTGCATAAGCATTTTGTTTGGATTTAATTTGTTTTTATTGATTTTCACATACCCTATTGAATATTTATGTCAGCATCATAGTTACCAATATGAATATTTATCAGGTGTTGTTTAGGTTTTCCATTTGTATTAGTGAGTGAGTTTCTTGATCAGGTATAATTTCCAGTGTTGTTATTCTTTTTTTATGTTTGCTGTGGTTTTTTTGTTTATTTTAGAGTTTGGTATGTTTATGGGTGAGTTGTTTTATTTCATGAAGTGATTGTTAGTTGTTCATTGCACTGTGTTTAGTAACAAGCAAAGATTTTTAAATATATCATGTTATGTTTATGGAGGTTGTTTTAAGATGTGGTTTGCTTACATTTGTGTTGTGAACTTGGGTAAATGATGGTCAGGCTTTTGCAGTTTCAGGTTTAACACTTCTTGAGTATCTGGTCTCGGTGTTTTGAATGCAGGTAATGTGGCATTTCAGTATACTAAAGTAGACCCATATATGGGTCTACTTCAGTAGACCAAAATGCCACAATCCGAAATTTAAAATGCCAAGACCAAAAGACTGAAGTTTCACATGAGTGAAACTTCAGATTACCTATGTTTAGAACATTGAATATTTGGAATGCTGACAGTGTGAGGTGAACAGAACGGGAGATCCACCCATTTCGACAATACAGTGTGATCCCAGAATTAGTATATTTATGTTGCAGGGGGGATGGGAGGCACAACCCCCCTGCATAAGCATTTTGTTTGGATTTAATTTGTTTTTATTGATTTTCACATACCCTATTGAATATTTATGTCAGCATCATAGTTACCAATATGAATATTTATCAGGTGTTGTTTAGGTTTTCCATTTGTATTAGTGAGTGAGTTTCTTGATCAGGTATAATTTCCAGTGTTGTTATTCTTTTTTTATGTTTGCTGTGGTTTTTTTTGTTTATTTTTAGAGTTTGGTATGTTTATGGGTGAGTTGTTTTATTTCATGAAGTGATTGTTAGTTGTTCATTGCACTGTGTTTAGTAACAAGCAAAGATTTTTAAATATATCATGTTATGTTTATGGAGGTTGTTTTAAGATGTGGTTTGCTTACATTTGTGTTGTGAACTTGGGTAAATGATGGTCAGGCTTTTGCAGTTTCAGGTTTAACACTTCTTGAGTATCTGGTCTCGGTGTTTTGAATGCAGGTAATGTGGCATTTCAGTATACTAAAGTAGACCCATATATGGGTCTACTTCAGTAGACCAAAATGCCACAATCCGAAATTTAAAATGCCAAGACCAAAAGACTGAAGTTTCACATGAGTGAAACTTCAAATTACCTATGTTTAGAACACGGAATATTTGGAATGCCGACAGTGTGAGGCGAGCAGAATGGGAGATCCACCCATTTCCACAATACAGTGCGATCCCAGAATTAGTATATTTAAGTTGCAGGGGGTTGGGAGGCACAGCCCCCCTGCGTAAGCATTTTGTTTGGATTTCATTTGTTTTTATTGATTTTCCCATAGCCTACTGAATATTCATGTCAGCGTCATAGTTACCAATATGAATATTTAGCAGGTGTTGTTTAGGTTTTCCATTTGTATTAGTGAGTGAGTTTCTTGATCAGGTATAATTTCCAGTGTTGTTATTTTTTTATGTTTGATGTGTTTTTTTTTTTGTTTGTTTATTTTTAGAGTTTAGTATGTTTATGGGTGAGTTGTTTTATTTCATGAAGTGATTGTTAGTTGTTCATTGCACTGTGTTTAGTAACAAGCAAAGATTTTTAAATATATTATGTTATGTTTATGGAGGTTTTTTTAAGATGCGGTTTGCTTACATTTGTGTTGTGAACTTGTCAGGTAAATGATGGTCAGGCTTTTGCAGTTTCAGGTTTATCACTTCTCGAGTATGTGGTCTCGGTATTTTGAGTGCAGGTAATGTGACATTGCAATATACTAAAGTAGACCTGTATATATATATTTATAAATATATATATATATATATATATATATATATATATATATATATATATATGGGTCACCTTTAAAATCCTGAAAGCTCAAAATCCTGAATCTCAAAATCCTGAACACAAAATCCTGAAAGCTCAAAATCCTGAAAACTCATAATCCTGAATCTCATAATACTGAAAAACATACAGGACACCAACACTGATGTGTGATTGTGCGGACATTTGGGGTAGGGAGCAGGTCAGGTAAGTGTGCGATTGTGATGGATGTTAGGGTTAGGGCGGTTAAGTGAGTTAGGGTTAGGGTGTGGGTGAGGTGATTGTGCGATAGTGACAGAATTTGGGGTTAGGGGGGTTAAGTGAGTTAGGGTTAGGGCACAGGTGAGGTGAGTGTGCGATGGATGTTAGGGTGAGGGGTGGGTTAAGTGAGTTAGGGTTAGGGTGCGGGTGAGGTGATTGTGCGATAGTGACAGAATTTGGGGTTAGGGGCGGGTAAGTGAGTTAGGGTTAGGGCACAGGTGAGGTGAGTGTGCGATAGTGATGGACCTTAGGGTTAGGGTCTGGGTTAGGGTAAGTGGATAGATAGTAGTGTATGTGCAGTGTAGTGTAGCTGCAATATAGTCTGTGTTGGTGTCCTGTATGTTTTTCAGTATTATGAGATTCAGGATTATGAGTTTTCAGGATTTTGAGCTTTCAGGATTTTGTGTTCAGGATTTTGAGATTCAGGATTTTGAGCTTTCAGGATTTTAAAGGTGATCCATATATATATATATATATATATATATATATATATATATATATATATATATATATATATATATCCATAGAGAGAGAGAGAGAGAGATGTTTTATTTTACCATTCCCATTAATAATCAATACAAAGTATTGCAGAAGTTTTGGATATGTTTCTTTCACTAAATCAGACATCAGTTCTTTCCTTTTGTCCTACGTTAATTCAACAGTTATCAATCATCAAATGAGTTATAATTGGTGAATTTTACATATTTATGATTTTTGTTTTTATATAAAAACAGTTCCATTTAAGAAACTATACAAAAATATTGCATGTTTTAATCCGAATGTTAAGTCTGACATCTTACTTTCATAGATCCCTTTCATAAATGCAATTAGAAAAGTGGTAATGGACCAATTTTTCATGTCAATGCTTTAATTATAAAATTCTTGAAATATTTTAAAATTGGATTAATTTAACTACAATTTACAAATCTATTAGAAGGGCCCTTGATATGTTTATTACCCATAATATGGAGTTATCTATAATATGTAATGAGGAAAAAACAGACTTTAATCCAAAGTTAACACAAATATTTTCACTAATTAATTTTCATTGCATCTCATAAGAATAACAACCCCAAAGAAGAAATGTTAATAAAATTGATTATTGACAATATGCTAAAATATTTGGGAAACAAATACCTCCATTCTGCCATGGTCTTATATGATTTGTCAGTGATGTTCATGATTTTGCAGGATGCCACAAGAAATAAAGTAATAATTTAATTATTGTATAAGTAATTTTTATGTCGGGTATCAATACTGATGCTTGAATAATATACAATATTTAGGCAATATCATTTTAATTAATAATAATCTATGTTCAAAGGAGAAGAGCAAAGTTGTCCATTTATTAATAAGACTCATCATTTCCTTATTAATAATGGCATAGTTTTCATTAACAATAGAAAGTAGATTATGAAGATATATGTATATATATATATATATATATATATATATATATATATATATATATATATATATATATATATACATTCCCAAATAATTATGTGCTGTTTAACATCAGATCTAATAATCTTTATTGAGTCATAATCTTTTTTTTGATTAAGTAATACAATTTCAGTCTTGGATTTCTTGAATTTCATTTTAGAAATTTCTTCAAAAAATTTGAAAGGCAAAAATTTCAGAAGAATTATTTAGATCTGCTTTTATTAACAGAATATAACAAGAAAAAAAATGAATCTTAGATTCACACAGATCATTAATTGTAAATCCATCTATGTTCATAGTATTTCTAATGTATTCTGTGAAGGATTCAATAACAAGAACAAAAAGTAACAATGAAAGTGGGCAGCCTACTGCAGTACCTTTTTGATATCAAGACCCTGATAAATGAACGAGGCTACCTTAATAAAATCTCTAGATTTGACATATAATTGTTTAAACATCACAATGAATTGAAGTATGAATCTATATATTTCTGAAGATTTAAATAAGTATACCAAATTAACTGAATCAACAGCTTTCTCCATATCAAGACATACTATAATTAATTTCAAATTATTTACTTTAGCAAAATCTATAACTATTAATCTTTTAATATTATCATCCGCTTTCCTTCATGATATAAAACCTCTCTTGTCTCATTGAATTAATAATTTAACTGATTGTTTTAATCGATCAGTAATAGTGGACATAACACTCTTATGATCAGTGTTTAAAAGTCAAATAGGTCTGTGCGAAGCACATTTTTCAAGTTCTTACCCTTGTTAGAAAATAGGAGATCTTAAGCAAGATTTCCATGAGGGCAGAATATAATGTCCTTTTTGAATCAATAAACATACCCTTTTAAATGCATTTAATAAGTTATCTGGAACTAATTTATAAATCTCAAGAACTAAACATGAATATAATTTCCTTTTTGAATCAATAAACATATCCTTTTAAATAAATGCAATATGTATTTAGGAAGTAATATGTACTTCTCATGAATTAAACCACCATGTTTAGCATATCCTCTATGTCAGATTAAATTTTTCCATTTATTTCATTTAATATGATTTGATTTATTAATTCATTTCAGTCTGTTTGTTAATTTATGTACGCATTTTAGGGTAGTAGCATACAAATTCAATGTAATGTTTTCTAATGCTAAATTTGTTTTATGATTTAATATTTTTATATTTATTCATTATATCTTTTACATTTTTTTATTCTTTCCCTCTCTCCTTTTTGTATTTTAACTTTTTCAAAATGTAATCTTTGTAAGTTTTCAATCTCCACATCACATTTTTTAAATGTTATCTTTATACCAATTGTTAACGTTTTGGTGAATATAAACTTAGAAATAATTTCATAAAATAATGTTATTAACTAAGTTATTATTGATTAACTCCATACATATTTCTATTTTTTTAACTAGCTAATTTTTGAAATCAGGCTATTTGATTAGTTATGCTGGTATTTTGAGAATTAAAAACATTTTCTTTTAGTTATAGTAATATTAAAACCTATAATATTGTACTCTGTTAATAGGCATAACATTACGTTTACAATATCTCATTTAGATTGCAATTCTGGAGAAATGAAAACACTTTGTATTTTTGTCTGGATCCTAAAATCAAAATAACGTGTGTAGAACAAGGAATCTTTTTCAGCAAACAATGTTATGTCTTCTAGATATATTTTCTGTATATTTTAAGTAATTTAGCAGTAGCTGAAATCATTGGTCATTTTTGAACAGTAGAGTTTTATGGTTATAAAAATAAATCAAAGTCACCTAGCTAAAATTAGACTGCTTTTTAGTTTGGATAGTATAATTTCTAAATAATATTTAATTACTCTACGTCCAACCCCTGGAAACCAACATCTATTTGTAATAGCAAATATTTTTCTATTGAGTTATAAGACACTTAGAGATTCATTACTTTATGTTCAGAGAAAATATGTTTTACTTTTGATATAACTACTGATTTTTTGCATAAAATGATAGTTTTCTTTTTCTGCTTAAAAAGTGTTGACTAATACTTCATAGTTTATATTATTAAATATAGAATATTCTATTAAATGAGTTCTTGCAAAAAAAAACATATTTGGTTTGTTTTTATTCAAATATTTAAATAAGGATCTTCTTTTGTTTGTTCTATTCATGCTATTCACATTAAGAGATACAGATTTTAAATTGCTCATAATCTAATGTAAAAACGTTTTTATGTAAAATTTTAAAAGTATCAATAAGCATGTCATAAAAATGTGCTGTAAATCTACTTTTGAATTCATTAAGAAAAAATACAAAAAGAAGTAAAAAAATAAGCTAAATGAAATTGAAACAATGAAATTCCCTTTTTATGTTTATGAATACTATATTCCTAGTCATGTCTAGGGACCTAAACTAATTCCCATCCTCAAAACTAACCAACATGATTAAAGTTAAATTTAAGAGACTCAACAGATTATGTATAGTGTTGTAGGGCAAGTATATTAAGTTTATTAAATTACATTGCATTTTATTTAAACTATCTTAAAATTAAAAGTAAGATTTATCTAATAAATTAAATGTTTTAGCAGTATCAGATGTCTAACATACAGAACACTCTGCCTTGGTATAAAAGGCTGAGGGTACTATTCCCACATCAGACAAATCATCAATACAGCAGTGCAGAACAAGGGGGAGCCAACACAGATGCATCATGCCCTAGATGAGAAGCCAGATTCAGGTTCCATCATTTCAAGGTAGTACTATCCAGAGTAATGAAAAGATCCCATGGGAAGTATAGAAAGAAGCAAATTAATCTACCTGCTATCTCATCTAAGCCTCTTCCAAAAGTATAGTACAACTTCAGTTTTTCTGCAGAAAAGTTCACTAGACAAGTGGAATCAATTTGGTCAATAAAGTATAAATAAAATAATCATATAACACATCAAAGATATTCAAAATTCTAAGACTTCTAAATTGTAAACTTAACTCAAATCTTCTTGGGTGTATTAAGTAAATTTATCATTAAAAACAGACTGTAAGACAGAATTCATATTATCTTAATATGTTTTAAGTTGTATACAGTCATAAAACATATGCTGCCAATCAGCTTTAACATTTAGTTTACATCTCCAGCATCCTATGTGTTTATTATACATCAATTCAACTTTATGTGGTGTGATAAAGGTTCTATGTAAAAACTTCTAAGAGAATGTCCTCCACCATTGTGATGAAGTAGTTAGTTTTGAAGACCGGAGTATTCGTTTTTGTCATTTTCACTTGGGGAGTTATTAACAAGTCTCAAATAATTCCCATAGCTTTCTCTGTAACATACTGTTGATTTCTTAAGTACCTGATATATTTTAGCGAGAAGTCCTTTTCCCGTTATATTCTGGTGCGTTAGATAATGAGTAAGTCAATGAATGCGAGGAAAGAATTTCTGACTACAGGTTGCATCAGATTAATCGTGTGTTCAACTACGTGTCTACAATTTTGAATTTCTAACCACAGGTCTTTACTTAACTCAAACTTATAAATGACATTGCCAACATTTTGTAACTTTCATTGTCTAGTAATTGATTGCAGTACAACAGGTTTTTGTCTTTAAAGTCATTGTTGTTAAATTAAATGCATTAATACTATTTTGAGTATAGGCAACTGGAAATATAAAGAAAGTCTATGCTTTATATTCGAGTTCCTGAAATGAAGATTTTACAGGAGGTTATTATCATATTAATATAATAAGAGTTAACTAGTTTGTTTTTGTTTTTTATAAAATAGTCTTTTACTAACAATAAAATGTATTAGTAGCTATTTTAGTATGATATGATTTTGTTAAATTATTGGTGGTGCTGCGGTAGCATTGTCGCCTCATAGCAAGACGTTGTCCCGTTCGATTCTCAGCTAGTGCGTCTTCTGTGAGGAGGCATATGTGAATGGGGCATGCCTTCGTTGAAAGTTGTGCATCAGGGCTGGTAACCCAGTACGTAAAAATCCACTACCAATCATTAGTGGACCGGAGTTCCGCTGTGGCGACCCCTAACCAGGAAAAGCCGAAAGACACAAAATTGGATTTAGACCAACTACATTCCTGAATATCTTTCTGTTTGGCAGCATAATTGTTATTTAACGAAGCTTAACAATTGAGGATAAGGAATATAATTCTAAGTCTGGAAGACCAATACCGCCCGCTGTTCAGTCTCTAATATGATGGCTTAAAGCCAATCTGGGCTTATTAGGAAACCATAAAGATCTCAGAAACAAAGAATTATACTCTTTATATATTTGTTTCTGGGAGTGGGAGGGATAAAGATTATATTATATATAGAAATTTAGGAAGGATAATCATTTTAATTAAGGAGAGTCTCTCTTCTATAGTGAAAAAAAATATTCCATTTATTAGGGGCTTGTTTTATGGAATTTATTATCATAATTAAGGGTTGTTATATCTTTAATATTATCAGACAAGATAACCTCTAAGTAAGTGATTTTAACATCTTTCACAAAGTATTAAAGTTATTTCTTATCTAGTATATTAATATTATAATTAGTGTTGTGTGCTTTTTTGATTGCTGAGGAGCAGTGTTGGTATTAGGTGGCTTTGACAGTCATTATGATTTGGGAAAGTTTCTTTCAAGCACCTCAGCATAAGACTTTACTGTATGAGAACCTTGTTTCTTCATTGCTACTGATTCCCAGGAATGGGAAGAGACTACTGTCTTGTAACACATATAGTGCCTTTCTACAAGAAAATGTTTACTACAGTGCGTTCTGTGTCAGGGGTGGGAGTGATTGCAGGACCAGTCTTGCACAGACTGGTTCACGATATTCAAGGATTAAAGATTCCCTTTCCTTCCCCAAGTACAGTCGGTTGTTTCTTCGACAACTGTGCAAGTTTAATCATCTCACACATTTCTTTTAGGTGTAGCCAAGCTGTACTTATACATCATAACAGCAAGCAAAATGAATGTGATGCGTCCTTAACCACAGCTTGATTTAGCCATCCCTTCCCTCTGTAAGAACGTACAAACAATTAATGCTCCTACTTCCTGCCTACACAAGTTAGAACTGTCTAAAAAAGCACTCAGCGCAAAAATGAGTGTCAGACACAGACCAGATATTATACACACTTGTCAATTAAAGTCTGTAACTGTGCTCTTAATAGCTACTATCATCTTTAAAGAATCATGCAGTAACTCTAGAAAAATAGTAATATGAAGCAACATACAAGGACAACAAGCTTGAAGTCTTAAAAAGCCTGATCGTTTTTTGAACTAATATGAGATAAAGACATACCATATCTTCCATTAAACAAATCAGCTCATACAATCAGTTCTACAGATGTACTTGTTATTGTTTATAAACTACTTCATAGTTATACCAGCTTTTATTATGAAACAGTTTGAATCAGTTCAGCTGTAGAATGATATTAGGTCTTAAATTCCAAAAACAGGATAGACCTGACATCAAAGCTAGTTTGCTTCAATTTGTAGGTCATAGAAAAGTACCTTCCAACACAAAAAAATTATGCAGCTTTAAAAGTCACTAAATGGTGATAAGAGGATTGTCCTCAATTAGACCTCTTAACTGTCCCTGTTTTATAGGGACACCCCTCATGTTTCATTCCATTCCTCCAGAATTGGAAAAGATTTTGAGACTTTCTAGGATAATAATGATCTTCTCAAGCAACACATCCAATGACTATCGACCCCCTTCCTCACCTTCTCATCAAACAACACTGTAATTGACCTGGTTACTTACTCAAAACTCCTGGAAGTCACCATTGACTCCGCTTTAAGGTTTGACAAACAGTAGCAGTAGTTTAAAAGAATCACAGAAAAATTGGATCCTTATACAGAGTCAAGCCATGCCTCACTAATGCCACCAGACAATCCATTGCCAGAACCCATTTATCTTTCATCCTATTTTATGCCCCCCTATCCTCACTAACCTCTAGAAAACAGACCTAACTAAGCTTGAAACCTGCTACAAAGATTTGCTGCCAACTGTCCATACAGAACCCACCACTGCAATGCCCTCCACCAACTAAATTGGCTAGAGCTACCAAATCTCCTTTTCTACACTCAAATTACTGCCTCTCATACCATAATACACCAACCCAACTAATGTCCAATAAATGCCCAACTCTCCAAAATCTACAAATCCAATCTAACAACAGAACTTTGAGATCCTCTGATAAATTTCTACTAAAAGTCACAAAAGCCAACAATAGCTATTGGGACTCCCTCCACTCCCATCATATCTCTATGATATGGATAACATCCTTCAGCACGTCATAACTATCGCCTATCCCACCAAGTTCAAACAACTTCTCAAGTCATACTTAACCACCTCATGGTGCTGTACATGCATATCCCCTGGATGAGTTCTACTATTCCCCCCCACTCCCACATATTCACTCCTACTACATCTCTCACTTCTTTTCCCATCATATCTTTCCTTTTTCTTTCCCTCACCCATAATATTTACTGATCTTCATATCCTTTTCTTCCAACCTTTCTCTCATTTCTACACTATTTCTCAACTCTGTGATATTTCTCCCATCACTTTAATATCATCTCAATAACCACTGTGTAATCTTGCCTCTTATTTACTTCTGTCATCCTCTAGTATCTGCTCAACCATACCAATATAACAACAAATCACATTGTTTTAGTCCTTCTTTCTACTCTTAGCCAAAATGTAAATACGTTATTCTACTTACATATTGTTCTGGATGTAAATAAGTTTCTCTCTATATACGTTTCCAGTATATTTGTAACTTGTCTTGCAATGCTACATATATGGTGTTTTACTACTCTGTATAAAACTGTATGTATTTACTGTCATGTGGAGGTTTTCTCCCTGGGCCTCTGCTGAAAATGGCCTACCTTTCCAGATGGGTTTTCCTGGTAAATAAATGTCAAATAATAATAACAATAATAATAATGATAATAATAATAATAGTGCTGACATTTAAAATGTGTCTCTAATTTGCAGTCTTGTCCTTAGTTATTTTTACTTTGTTCAAAATTCTGTTGGTAAAGATTGACCCCTTTGTCCTCAATACTCTGAAAGGTCATTTATTCATTAAGAAAGCCAGATGTCTTTAATATGTTTTGCACATTTAATATCAAAAATGGGATAAGTTGGAGGAAGTTTACCAAAAATACTCATTGTTTTGTTAAGAAATGGTACCTAGTATGACAGACATTCCAAAGCATCTTACTAAATATCTGTGAAGATTCAAAAGGGGACATTTTCTGGCAGAGGTTTGAAAGGTCTGGGGATACAGAAAAAACATGACCATTCATCAGACTTAGCACTAAAAGAAATGGAGACATTTAATCAACTTTTCAACTCCAGATTTTCTTTATTCTTTGTGAAACTGGCGATTTGTGTGTTCTCAGCTGGAATGCAAACACTGAGCTATTGCAAAAGTAAAAAAAAAAGAGTTGGGACAATATTCAGTTTAATAACTGATAATCTTACTAGTAAATTTAATTTGGATTTGTAAACCGTATGGATGGCACAGATGTAGGGCATCCATTTGTGCTTCTGGCAACCTGGCATTCATGAATAGACTCATATTATTAGTAGGTTTGGCTAGGGGGTATGACCAGCCCTCCTATTCTGGGAAAGAGTGAGGGAGAACCAAATTGGTGTGTGACCCTTTACAGAGATGGAGATCCTTGTGGGCCATTTCAAGGTAACACAAGAGAGTAGAGATGACATTCTGACTTCATTGCAATAGCCATCTCTGCAGTTAGGGAAATTGACAATCTGCCATAAGAATGTTTGTTGCCAGTCTCTGCACCTGTTGTTCTCCATGAAACACTCACTTCTCAGTCACAGTTTATGAGCACAATTAAAGTCAACTTCCTGAAGAGTTTGGGAGCCCACCTGCTGAACTGCCACATCCAGAGTGCTTGGCAAAGAGTCATTATGGGATTCAGGGACAGATGACTGTGGAATCCAGGAAAAATTGCCCATGGATGTGGGGAATAGGAGGGGATTGGGGAAGTTAAAAACATTAATTTTGGAATTGTTTCAACTAACTAGATTCAGCCTTAACTTCTCCCACTGGAAATCACTTAATGTTCCTCTAACAGTGCAGAATTGGGCTATTTGTTCCATGGATCTGAGGGGGGGGGGGGCTGGGCAATCCTGGGTTAGTTATTGTCCATTTGCTCATGTCTCCAAAGTCCTACTAGCCTGAATGTTCCCTATCATCTCCCCAGGCAGACCACCCTCCACCCTTCAGTAGCTCACAAAGCTTAGTAAATTGCTGCCTTACGGAATACCTCAGTCCACAAGTATGAGTGTACCATGGCAGCACAGGTTCTCTAGGCCCACGTCTCATGGGTGAAATATCAACTGTATAGGTTCATAGGTTGATACTAGGCTATCAGCCCTAGGCCCTATACAAGCCTAGCCATAACAATTCCCCAGCTATTTCTACCCAGGACATTTACTTCCCCTGGTCCCCTGTCTAGCAGGGTGACTGATTTGATCCTCAGGATGAATTTCCTTTCTCCCATCCAGTCGTCAAGGTTCCTTTTGAAGTGGGCCAAATAGGTGTTCTGTTTGACATGTATGAGCAGCCTATTTCAGAGTATGGGGAATCTCTGGGTCAGGAAGCTATCCCTCCAGCATGTTTTGTTCATTGTGATGACAAGGTTTAGATCCCTGGAGCATGTGGCTCTGAGGGATTGGGATTTCTTTAAGTGTAGCATGTCCAACAGCTCTGGGTTTGACATGGCCTTGTATGTTAAGCAGAGATTGCCTCTGAGTAGATATGTGACAGAGTATAGCTGGACTTTTTTAAGGCAGTCAGTGTAGGGCATCTGCTTTAGGCCTGTGATTCTTTTAGTGAGGTATTTCTGCGGCCTTTCCAGTTGTTGCAGATGTCTTGAGAGGTACATACCAAACAAGGCATTGTACTCTATAATGGGTCTAATGAGGGATGAGTACAGTGGGACAATGACCTCCTTTTTCTGGATAAAAAGCCCTTAGTGATGAGGTGTACCACATAGAAGGATTTCCTGAGTGTTGTGGCAATGTGGTTATCAAAGATGAGACCACTGTCCACCTGTGCCCTAAGTCTCTTATCACACTTTCGGTGTTTAGTGTACTGCCACCTATGTGGTAATTCACGGGTACATGTTTTTTTCCAAAGGGGATAACTATACATTTCTTGGCATTGAGCTTGAGCCCATGGCTGTGGCACCAAGCATCTGTTTCTGTAAGGCCCTTTTGTAGAGTATCCACATAACTTGTGGATTCGATAATGGCTCCCAGTTTGCAGTCATCTGTGAACTTTGTTAGCCAGAGTCCTTTTATGTTGGCCTGTACGTCTGAGAAGTAGATGCCAAACAAGAGTTGTCCCAGGACTGAACCCTATGGTACTCCACTTGTCACCTGTCTGGAGCTGGATTTGGAGTTGGTTACTTGTTCAGTGTGGGTTCTGTCAGTAAGCCAGTTTGCGACCCGAGTAACGTAGGAATTAATGCCCAGCTTAGTAAGTTTATCTATGATTCCAGAGTGAGGGATGGTGCCAAAGGTCTTGGCGAGGTCCAGGTAGGCTGTGTGAACCATCTTATTCTTGGCCACAGCTCTGGAAACTGATTTGAAAAAGTCAGTCAGGTTGAGGAGACAAGATCGACCCTTCACGAAACCAAAATGGGTGGGGTCCAGTGTTTGAAGGTTGTCAATGTCTTTGTTTATAAGTTCCATGATAATGCATTCCATGGCTTTGCAAATCAGGCTCATCAGGCTGATGGGACGATAGTGCCCGGGGTCCAAGGTGGATCCCCCCTTCTGGAGTGGGATAACTGTAGCTGTGTGCCACTCAATGGGCATGAAGCCTGAAGTGAGGCTATGATTAAACATGACACTTAAGTGAGGAATCAGTTCATTTTGTAGTTCATGTAGTACACAGCCCGGGATGTCATCTGGTTCCATGGATTCTGTGTTCTTAACTTTGGAGAGTACATTTTTTACCTTTGTGGCCGTGATTGCTGGTATTTGGCAATCTTTTGGTATCTTTTAGAGGGTGAAAGTGGGATGAAGTTGGCACTGAATCGATCTGCCAGGATATTGGCAATATCCTTGGTATCAGTATATTTAGTGCCATTCTGTTGTAGCTCAGAGTAGACCTGAGCATTGCCATTTAGATTCTTGACATAACTATAGAATGCCTTGTGGTTGTCCTTAGAATCTTTGGCAATTTTATTTTCATAACTTGCTTTGGAGGATTTTATGAGGGATCTCAGCTTCTTACTGAGGCTGGTAAGGGAGTTTTTGTATCCTGAGATTTTTCTCTTTTCTGCAACAGTTTCTTCCTTCTGTTGTATAACTTGTTTATGGCAGAGGACCACCAGATTGCCTTCCATTTTTTGGAGGAGAGCATCTTGGTTCTAATTGCAATGGATTTATGCACGCACAGATATGCTCGTACAGTGCAGGATTCGGCAGTTGAACTTTCAGTTCCTGTCTGCATGGGTGTCATGAAGTTTGTCACTTCTGACTTGAGTAGCATGAAGTCGGCTTTGGAGAAGCTTTTTATGGAGGTTTCCCTACTGGGGGGTGGGGGTGGAATGTGGACATCAAGGGTGATTAGCTTATGGTCAGACCTGATCAACAAGGGGGTGACCACTGCTGTGGAGCAACAATCTCCCATGTTGGTAATGACCAGTTCAAGGATATTTGAGCCCCTTGTGGGACTATGGATTAGTTGATCCAGAGCTTTGGAATTTATGAATTCCATGAACCATTGGGCAAAAGTATTAGTACCCAAGTAGTTTTCCCAATTAATGGCCGGGTATTTGAAATCACCCAGTATTAGGCTGTTAGGCTGTAACTTAATATCTTCCAGTATGTTTAGAAAGGTGCAGTGAGAATCTTGGGGCATGGTGGGGGATCTGTAGCAAGCTACAGTTTGGATTGCAGTCTTACCTAGTGTTAGTTGCACCTGTAGTATTTCAGATGCATTGTGTCGGGCAATTAGCCTGGAGGTGTGACTATCCTTGGTGAATATGGACACTCCACCACCTTTAGTGTTTCATAGGTTCATAGGTAGGTACTAGGCTATCGGCCCAAGGGCCTACATAAGCCTAGCCAACAAGGTTCAATGGCTTACGCCACCCAAGAAAGTTATTTTCCTGTGCCACTGTTGAGTAGAGACACAGAAGTGATCCTCGGGGTGTATTTCTTATTTCCCATCCACTCGTCAAGATTTTTCCTGAAGAGTGCTAATGAAGAACTTTGCTTGACATAGATGGGTAGCTTGTTCCAGAGTATAGGAAGTCTCTGGGACAGGAATCTATCCCTCCAGTGTGTCTTGTTTATTGTGGTGACAAGGTTTAGGTCCCTCGAGCGTGTAGCTCGGAGGGATTGGGTTTTGGTCCTGGTTTGGTGGCCGAAAAGTTTGGTAAGAGTTGTAGTCTGGTATGGTGGGGGTGCTCTCTGGAGCCTTGAACCAGGTCTCAGTTACTGCACAGATATTGATGTTGTTCATTTTTTGGAGTGCCTTGAGAGAGTGCATTTTGAGGTTTAGACTTCTAACATTGAGTAACATTACCTTCAGAATTTGCATGCTTTTATCTGTTACAGTGGTAGTTTTGCCATTTGAGCCTTGCCTAAAAAAGGCACTATGGGGGTGGCAAGAGCCTTAGCCAGTAACCTGAATCCCAGGGGTGACAGATGCAGACCATCTCTGGCAAAGCATTGTGGTTTGTCTATCAAGTCATCCCAGCCAGACAGATACTGGATCCCCTTGGAATGACATCAGAAGCTTAGCCAAGTCAATCATTTTGTCCTTATACTGTGGTATCCTTCTGGGCAAAGGCAGGATGCTACTCAGGGCTAGGGTCATACCTGCCTGGGTCACATGTTCCGAGAGCTCCTCCATGTCTCTTTTCATGTAGTCCAGGGAGGTACATTTCAAGTCATTCACTCCAACATGGGCAATGACAGAGTTGTATTTGTACTTGTTGTGGAGTGACTTGAGTGCATGCATTATGTGGTGGATCCTGACTCCCAACAGGCAGCTGACAGTAATTTTCTCCTTGTTCAGCCTGGGGAGTGGGACATCTGTGTGCCTAACTATGGAGTCATCTATGACTAAAGTGTGTTGTCTTGCCTTAGGGGCTGTTCTTGGGTGGCACACTGATGTTTTGAGCTATGTGTCACTTTGGTTGTGATTGTTGTTTGCGTATCAGCTTTGGAGGTCCTTGTTGCTTGGGCAGGTTAATGTTAAGAGCGTCTGCATATGTGGGTTTAGTGTTACTATGTGTGGGTGTTGGTGGTGTGGGCTTTGAAGGGCTATGTGTTGCTTGAGGTATAGTGCAGGTGTCAACCTTCTCCTCTTGACTGTCTAGCACAATCTTGGCTGGAGAGAGCTTTGCTTCCAGTTTGGTTATGTAAGTGCATCTCTCACAGGTTGTAGTGTTGGGTGGTAGGAGGAGAGGGTTGTCTGTGTACCTGAGGCAATTGCTGCATTGCCCCCGTATGTCCAGATTCACCAGATGGACAGGACAAATCACCAGAAGCTGACCCCTTGGACATGCCTGGTTTGGCTTTTTTTGTAGAGTACTAGAGCTGTTTTCCCATACCTTGGCAAGGAACTTTGCAATTTTAGGCTGTTTAGTGCGTACGATTAATTTCTCCTCATATACAAGGAGAGGTGAGTGCTTGTATCAGATTAAGGCTTCCTATTGCTTTCCTGCAGGTTATAGAGCAAGTGCTAGTCACAGGGATTCAGATTTTAGTGTTACTACTGAGAAAACAGCTAGTTTTAAGGGAAAATTTGAAGAGCAGACTTTCTGGCACCAGGAATAGTTTAACCTTAGCCCCGCAGTGCTGTGCGATGTGGAAAAATACAAAAACATGCAATTTTAAGCCAGAAAGTTGAAGGGGATAGAAATCAGCCCCAACTGGCCAATGAAATTACAATTTCAGAGCTGAGAACCACTCTTCTAGCATTAGATAGGCTGTACAATGCTCACTACTCTCACTAGTAAGCAATAGGACCTCCCTCTACCACAGTAAGGTCTGGATAGCTCTGAATATAGAAAGTGAAGTCCTGAAACCAGAGCCTGGAATCTGGACTATACTAGTTAGAAAAGGATTTCTCTAGGTGTCACCAAAGCAACAGGCCTTTTCTGTCTCCTTTCATTGATGATGGGTAAGACAACAGTAGTGGTCAGTCACCATCATCCCTGACCATCTCCTACAGGCACTCAAGCTGTCACATGCATCATAGTCTGGGTTTTATACCTCTGTGCCATGGAGCTGGCTGCATCAGCTCATATCAATAATCCCATTAATATTAGAATCAAAGTGCAGATATGTATTTATTTTTATTTCCAGTTTGATTACCGCAGAAGTCCACTGGGCCCAGATAGCCCATTTTCAGTGGAGGCCCGGGGAGAAAAACTCCATGAAACTGATTAAAGTAAAGATAGCAGTCCAATAAAAATAAAAGTACAAGTACAAACACATATCAAATAATACAAAACGTGAGCAATACTGCCCACAGTGGAAAAATATCATGCAGACACATTTTAACAAATCCGCACAGTTAAAGTCAAAAACTATTTACAATATTTACAGGGTGTGAGAGATCATATGGGAATTAGCTATAGAAGGTTATAGCCAGCTATAAGGTGCTTAGGAACTCAGGAGGATACCCTCCCAGGGGCTTTTGTTAAAGCGTTACAGGTAGGGAGAATGCAGTTACATTTCCATTTGGAGGAGAGGTTGGTGTAAAGCTGAGTTTTGAAGTTGTTTGTGTTTGACATTATCCTCAGTGTGGATGGAAGAGAGTTCCATTTCTTACCTGAGGAGAAGGAGAGGAGAAGTTGTCCAGCAGGACGTTTAGGTTTGTGGACAGTAATTAAGTTTTGGTGTTCAGATCTGAGAGTTCTATTTGGGGTGTATGGGGGAAGGATGTTAGAGTGGGGAATTTGGTTGGATTAAATATTAGTCTATGTGCTGTAGTGAGCTGGAGGAAGTCCAGATAATTTGTGAATTCTAACTAGTTGAGGGATTGGAGGGTAACACAGGGATGAGTGGAATGTTTGGCTTTGGTGGCAAATTTAGAAATGTTGTTATAACAGCTTTCAAGTCTGGAAGCGATGGAAGAGGATAGGCTAGTTAGTAGTGGGGCGCCATACAAAAGGGAGGGAAAGAGGTAAGAGGAGGACAGAGCATGCCTGGTAGAAGTAGAGAGGAAGTGGGTGTTCCTGTATAGCATACCTAGTTTTTGGTGGGTTTTCTTAATATTTTGCTGAATATGGATGTCGAACTTGAGGTGTTCATCTATAGTTACACCTAGTAGTTTGGCAAAGGGAACAACTTCGATTGGAGGGTTTCTTTGGCTATGGACTTGGAAGGAATTTTTATCAGAAAAGAAAGAATTTGAGGATGTGAATAGTAGTATTTTAGATTTGTTAGCATTGAGAGAAAGGTGATTTTGGTGCATCCAGATCTCAGTAGTTGAGAAGGCAGTCTGAGTTTTAGACAGTTTAGGGAGGTTACAGGCAGAGCAGGCAATTGTAGAGTCATCTGCATATTGGATGACTTTGGCATTAGGAATAGCAGAGTGAAAGTTATTGATAAAGATATTAAACAGCATTGGTCCGAGGATGGACCCCTGTGGTACTCTGGTAGGGGTGGGCAAGAAAGGTGAGGTGCCTTTTTTTCCCATTTCACAGCCTGAGATCTATCTGACAGATAGCTTTAGAACCAGGAAACAGTGTTTTTGGAGAGATTTAGGTTTGAGAGGTGACTTAGAAGGTGTTTATGGGAAACGGTATTGAATACTTTAGAGAGATCTAGGAGCGCTGTGGATACTAAGGTCCCAGAATCTCGGGCTTGATTGACAGTTTCTAAGAATGAGAGTAGAGCTGTTATGGTGCAAGGTCCTGGTCAGAAGCCATGTTGGGTAGGGGTAAACAGTTAGTTTTTAGTCAGAAAAGGCATAAGTTGGAGGTGAATGCATTTTTCTAGGATTTTGGATATTGGAGAGAGAAAAGCTATAGGGCGGAAGTTTGAAATGTTAGTGTTTTTGCCTCCCTTGTGAAGAGGAAGAATAAAGGTGGAACGCCAGAGTTTAGGGACATAGGATTAATTTATGGATCTATTAATTAGGATACTAATTGTGAGAGCTATACCATCGGCAGCAGACTTGAGAAATGAAGAGGGGATGTTATCAGGTGCATTGGAGCAGGGTTTAAGTTTGGATAGAAGTCTTTTTATGTAGTTAGTGGAGACAGGTTTAAGCTCAAACATGGGGAAAATTATCTGGGGACTTAGATGAGGTGGAATGTAGGACAGATGGGTCGTTGTTGGGAAAAGTTTTTGTTATGTCGGATATTGACTCTATAAAGAAAGAGTTGAATAGTGAGGCTAATTCGAGGTCAGATTTACTTGGGTCTGGACAGCAGTTATTTTTGGAGCCTGGGTTGAGGAGTGAGTTTATGGAGTTCCAAAAAAACCTAGGGTTTTGGGGATGGTTGGACTGAATCTTAGTGTAGTAGGATTTTTTTGTCTTTTAAGATTTGTTATTTTGCAAAGTTACAGAGCTGTGTATATTGGAGAAGGGCTTCTGGAAGTTTATTCTTTTGGTAAAGCTTCCAGGATTTGTCTCTTTGATGCATAATTTGCTTTGTTTCTTTAGTTAGCCAAGGGTCAGTTATAGTTTTTATTCTTTTTTTCCTTGGTGGAGCTAGGGAGCCACGGGGCAGTTATAGTTTTTATTCTTTTTTCCTTGGTGGAGCTAAGGAGCCATGGGACAGTTATAGTTTTTATTCTTTTTTTTCTTGGTGGAGCTAGGGAACCACGGGGCAGTTATAGTTTTCATTATTTTTTGCCTTGGTGGCGCTATGGAAATTTAGAGCATCTAGGAAAGTAGAATTAAAGTGGTCTATGGCTTTATCGAGTGGAAGGGTTTTTAGCATGTTCCAATTCATTTGTTTGAGGTAACTAGAGAAGGTTTTGGAGTCAAATTTACTAAGGTTGTGGGTCTGGATATATTGATATTGGTGTGGATGGGAGGTGGTTGCACAGTAAATGAAAGCTGGGAGATGGTCACTAATAGAGTCAGGGATGGTGCCAGAGTTAGTAATTTTATTTGGATGGGTGACTAAGATCCAATTAAGAGTGGATTCTGTGGGATTTGTTTTATTGGGTCTGGTGATGGAGTGGGTTACTTGAGTAAAGTTAAAGAGGTTAATGGACAGGGAGGGTATGGGGCTGTTGATTTTATTCCAGTTGATGTTTACATCACCTGGTATGTAGGTTTCAAGGTTAGTTTCAGCCGAGGGCCATTGGAGTATGTCTTCAAGGGTTGAGGTGTTATTTCCCGGTGGGATATAAAGGGTGATGATACAGAGGTTTTTGTGATTTATTTTTAGTAGACAGACTGTTAGTTCTGCATTGGTGAATTTAGGAATGGGGTTTGGTAGGGGAATTAAGGTAAGTAGATTGGAATAGATTAATGCAACACCTCCGCCTTGTTTCTTTGGGTGGTCACGTCTAAGAGTGTGCAATCCAGAGAGTAGGATTTCAGAGTCAGAGATGTGGGGTTTGAGCCAAGTTTCAGAGATGGCTACAATGTCAGGTTGGTTATGACTTAGCCGTGCTTAAAACTGATGTGCTTTCTTGTTGCGACTCTGGGCATTGAGTGTGAAAAATTTAAGAGTATTGCAGAGGGATGAAATGTTAGAGGAAGGGGGAGGGTAATTGTTATTTGTGGGTGGGTTAGGTCCAGGGTTGGGATGAATGTCTCCAGTTAAGATGAGGTAATTGAAGGAAGTTATTTTAGTGTGTTTTGGTTTGGATTTAGGGTATTCTGGTTGGTCTAGTATTTGTTTAAGAGTAAGTGTCTTAGCTGTAGTGAAAATAATTTTAGGATTAAAAAGGTGCAGAGGGTTGAGCTGAAACAGAGAGGAGGAAATGGAAAAGAAGTTATTATTTGTGTGAGGGAGGAGATGGTTTTGTGTGAGAGTATTGTAAGGAGTAGAGAGTGGAAGCTGATTGAAGGTATAGGAGCTGGCATGGTATAAAGTTGTTAGGAGTAGCAGGAGGGAGATGAGGGTTCAGAGTGTTAGGAGCAGTAAAGAAAGCACGGTTAGAAAAAGGTAGTTTAATATGGGAGGATTTGTAGGTGGACAGAAGAGCTGTGGAGTAAGAGGGGGTAGTGAAAGAGTGATGTATTTAATTAGTGATGCACTTAATTACTGTGGATGAAACAAGGAGGGGTAAAGAGGGGAAGGCTTTGACTGGATGGTTGTCTTAAATGGGTGAGGAGTAGTTGAAATAAAAGTAGGAGTAGTTGGGGTGGGTGGTAATTGGGGGCAGAGTAGGAGAGCAGAGTGAGCCCGCAGGGCGAACAGAGCAGCTAGAGCCAAGGAGAAGGAGGAAAGCCAGCGAAACTTTATCAGTGAAGCTGAGAACTAGCTCAGAGGTAAGGAGGCACTGGCATAAAGCACTGTGTGTGTGAAATTAGAAGGATGTAGAGGGCTGACAGGGGATACGAGCTGAAAACAGGGCAGTAGCAGTTTAGTAGAATATAGTAAGTATTAATACGGCTAAAACAGGGCAGTGGTAAATAAACAGAACACTTACAGTACTTTTGGCTTGTATTAAAAGATAGGTAGTGGTTGAACAATGCCACCTGGTGGCCTAACTGAGCAAGTACAATGGTAAGCTACAAGCACTCAGAGGAGGTAGAAAGAGCATTAGAAAGTAAAGTTAGATAAAATCCATGGTAGACTGCTAATGAATGCAAGCAGGGTTAATATACAACAGTGGTAGGTATAGGATATATTTTTATTTTACAATAGGGTACATACACATTTAAAGTCAGTTCTTAGGGAGGCAGAGTGGTTACAGAAGCACTGCAGGATCCCCTTAGGATGAACTTTACAAATATAGCAATAAGAATCACAAACAAAAACAATACCAGGTAGTACTTACATGCGAGCACACTACTGGGGATTCTTATGAAGCAAAGCAGAAAAGCAAAGTCAAAAGATGGTGCCTTTCTACATAAGGCTTTTTGATACCTCTGTAGTTAAGCAGGCGTGGGAGGGAGTTGTGCAGGTTCAACGTGGGGAGGGGGTAGACACAAAGTAATACAAGGTTGTGCATCAAATATAAATCATATATAGTAAACAGAAGTGAGAAATAAGGAAAAGTGATATAAAAGAAAGGAAGCTTGTATATATGTATATATAGTAAATAAGTAAAAAACTTTCTACCTTAAGGCTTCATTTGTTTTCAGAAGTATTTTGTTAGAAGATTTTGAGAGTGATGGTTTTCTAAGCTATTTACCCTTAAGCTTTTTACTAGATTTATCACCTGTGGCTATTTTGTCATTGTCAGCTTGTCTTTTCAGACTAGGCAAGGAGAGGCCCATTTCTTCTACTTTCTCACAAAGGCGGATGCTTCTTCAAGAGTGTTGAAAAAGTTTTGACCATCCAAAAGGGTAATTTTAATTCTGGCTGGAAACATAATCTTGGCTTTAATGTTAGCCTTTTTAAGTCTTTAATAAGTGGGATACAAGCTTTTCTCTTTGTGATTACCGTGGAAGTGTAATCATTGTCAAATCTTATATTTTCCCCATCAGCTTGAACTGGATTTCCTGAACATGCAGCTCTTAGTATTAAGCCTTTGTCTTGTGCAGATAGGAATTTTGCAATGATGGTCTTACAGAAGTTGAATTTTTTCGATGGAGGTGTATATGACAGCAACTTGTGAGCTCTCTCGATTCCGAAAGATAAAGCTTCAGGGAGATTTAATATTTTTGGTAGCCATTCATTTAGAAAGAGGATCATGTTATTTCCACTTTTTCAATAATTGTTATGTTTTATTTGAAAGTTTATCTGGTTATTTTCCATTTGTCTACCATCTATTTCATTTACAGATTCTTCTATAGCTGCTCTTTGGTCAGAGTGTGTAGTAATTATTTCTTTTAAATCATCCGTTTGTTTCTTAGTTACTTTCTTCATATTTTCCATAATCTTCTCTAAATTATCCATTTTCATGGAAAGATCTGGAATGCTAGTAATTATTGTTTGAAGTTCCTTTTTCATGGTGCTGTCTTGTAGAGAGGTCTTTGAGTGACTCATAGCTGTTTCAGTCTGTAACTAGTGACAGAACATCTGACAGGAAATATCTTGATAAATAACTAATAAAATTAAGATTTCGTCTGATAAAGTTGTTCACAATATCAAGACGAATAGTTGTGAGAAAATTCTTCAATATTTTTTCAGTTAAAATAGAAAAATCCTGTCAGAAAAAAGAATTTCACGCAGAGCATCAAGAAAGTGCAGCTAACTCTGTCATCTTGGCCACGACCCCTGATAACTAAGATTTTTGAGGCCAGTGACCTTTATAGTTATGAATCTCTGAGGTGTCTCAGGTTGTGTGATGTGTTTCAATAAATACATGCCAAAAGGTGCACTATATTCAATATTTGTTCTGACAAGATATGAGTAAAGGGGAATTAAGACTTCTTTGGATCTAGGAGAGATGAGTTTGGAAATGAAATGAGCCAGATAAAAAGCTTTCTGAACTACTGTGGAGACATGATTGTCAAGTGATAAGGAATTATTCACAAAAGTGATTAGATCTCTTATGACAGTCTCTGCTTTGAGGGATGTATTACCTACATTATAAGTGAAATGGTTTTGTTTACCAAAATGAAGTGCACTACATTTTGTTTAATTTAATGTGAGACCTTTGTCCTTGCACCAGTTGTTAACATGATCTAACCCATGTTGGAGCAATTGTGAGTCAGACTGAATAACACCTAATTTACAATCGTCTACAAACTTAGTTAACCATAGGCCTGGAGTGCTGGCCTAGAGGTCTGAGAAATAGATGCCAAATAGTAGACGACCCAAAACTAAACCCTGTGATACACCACTAGTAACTTCTTTTTGCTTTCAGAAGTTGCACCTATGACTCTAATTACATGGCATCTGTCACACAACCAGTTAATAATCTATCACACAGTATAAGGATTTATATTCAGCTCAACAAATCTGTCAATAAGGCCTGCACAGGGAATAGTGTCAAAGGCTTTGGTCAGATCTGGATATGATGTATGAAATGCATAATCAGTATCCACTGCTTCAGTTACTTTTTCAGAGAAATTAATGAGGTTAAAGAGGCAGGTTCTTGTTTTGACAAAGTTAAACTGATGAGTGTTGAGGATTAAGAGATTTTCAATGTTCAGATTAATGAGGTCTCAGATAGCTGTGCATATGAGGCTAGTGAGACTACTTTATCTATAGTTGCCAGGGTCTTGGGTGAGCCACCTTTGTATAATGCCATTACAATTGTTGTTTTCCAGGCTTCAGAAATGTACCCAATGGAGAGGCTTGGATTAAAGAAGATAAGCGAGGGTTCAGGAAGGCCATATTTGGCACTCACAATCAAGTAATGTGGTATGTTAACAGGGCCCATTGGTGAAGTCATTTTACCTTTTAAGAGGACTGAGTGAACTTGCTCAATATCAATTAAAGTGGGTGGTTGGGATTAAGGAACCTGCGTAATAGCAATAACTGTGGGTGGAGTTACATTTCTGCTAGCTAGCATATTAGCTATTTTCTTTTGGTTAGATGGTATAGTATTACTGTGGACTAACTCCAAACACTGTTGGGTGTTAGTTCTTAATTTCCTGATATAGATAAAGAACTATTTGTAGTTATTTTTTGTTTTAGCGGCTATGTTAAGTTCATAGTCAACTTTGTGCTTCCTACTGATTCTCTTAAAGCTCATTGTTAGTTTGCTTATGCGTGCTCTTAAGGTAGGTAGAATGAGATATATTATCAGCATTGAGCAGTTTCTTTTCTTTTGTTATATAATTTATTTATATTGTTATTCTTCCAAAGGGGTTTGTTTTTAAATGTCTCTTTATATTTGACCAGATAGATACTTCCTTTTAAATATTTTTTAAGTAGGAGTAGAAGTCAAGAGGCATTGGTTGCAGCTTTAGCAATGGAATTTGGATGCAGATTACAGTAGAATGTATTTAGGTCACCAAGTAACTGCAGAAGGTTTGCTTCTGAGACGTCCCTAAAGACAGACGTACCGCCAGTTTTAAAGGAAAAGATCATTAAATTCTGGTCCGATATAACACGGCATGATGCATATGGAAATGTGCAAGAAGTGACCACATTTGTGGGGACCACACCAAGTATTTAGGGGCCCCTAATAGGATGGTTACCTATATGTGAAAAAGAGGGGTCCAAACGGAGACATTGTAAATCAGCAAGCAAAGGAGAGCAGTATTGCTGAAAATGAATTCATCCTCAAGTCTTGGTGAGTACCTTCATCAGGTGGATCGTTTTCCACAAAATCTCAACAAGATGATGCTGCTATATACTGCAGAGTGTATTTTATATAGGATATGTCATGGACAGAAGTAGATTAAACAATAAAAAAGATAGTTGAGTTCACAAGACCCAGGATAAAAATGTGCCCATTCCTAGTAGGCACACTAGTGCCAGGACTGGAAAAAATGACAGTGTAGAATCCTTGAGACATAGAAACATTCCTACAATGGGGCTACACCAGGCCCAGGGAGAGGATCCCCCTCCCCCGCTGTAGAAGGAAGTAGTAGTCCATAAAAATCACAAAAGCTTAATATTGGCTGCCCAAGACAGTGGACTGGGTACGCATTGGTTACAAAGTCCATTGAAAATGTGGGAGAAACAGACAAATGTAGGTTTTGTAAAACAGAATTGGAAATAATTGCACATCTTGTTGCTGGGAGTGATACACTAATGGCAGAAGGACTGTATACTGAAAGGCATAATAATGTGGCAAGACTGTTGCACTGGGGATCGTGCAAACATTATAATATTGAAGTAGCAAAAAAACACTGGAAACATGATCCACAAAGTATTATAGAAAATGATGAAGCTTACAGATCACCCATTACCAACAGTTCAAAACATATATGTGAGAAAACCAGATATAGTAGTCCATGAAAAGAAGACAAAAGTAGCATTGATCACTGAAATTGCTATACTCAGTGACTACAGTGTGATATGTACAGAGAGACACAAGTCATAAAATATGAGGATTTGCATGCCAAAATGGGGGCTGTATGAAGAAGGATACTCAGACAGTTCCAATATTAGTAAGAGCAATGGGTGTTATAAACATAAATTTACAGTCATACATAGATATGTCACAGATACATGTAACTCCATATGAATTGCAGTAGGAGTCATTATTGGGCACATTGCGGGTGATGCGAACAGCAGTTCTGGCTAACATCAAAGATTTAAACAATACTAATTTCATGAACTTTAATCGTACTTTGACTTAGGAAGAGGGTCCATTCCCTTCATGGTATTAGAAACCGAAATGACTTGGAGAAATTAAAAAAATGTGCAAGTGACCATATTTGTGAGGGCTACATCAAGTATTCGGGGGCCCTTAATAGGATGGTCAACTAATTGTGAAAGAGAGCTAACATTTATAATGTCAAGGAACCACAGGCCATGCCAGCCATTGGTAGTGTAGGTTAACCAGTTTGTTGATGGATAGTTGAGGTCTTAGATGTGAATGTGAAGGGTGAAGGTAGATATGTTGCTATGTATACTAATGTCTGAGGTTTCTTTATGTTTAGCCTGGAAGGCTTAGGCAGTGGACTGTTAACAACCTCACCATAAGTCAGTTTAGTAGAGGTCCTCTGTGCTATATGTGTATTTGTGTTGTGTTTACTGAATGTGTTCTGAAGTGAGAAAGTAACCTGCGAGTTAAATAAATACTTAGACCTCTTACATACTGAATCATTGTGAGGTGAGGGGGCAATAAGGAGTTTTCAGTTAGCATGAGGGCAGATGAATGAAGAGAATGAGAGAGAGAGAAGGTTGGATGATGTGGGGATAGTGAATCAGGAAGTGAAGCAGATTAGCAAGGAGGAAGTAAGGACAGCTATGAAGAGAATGAAGAATGGAAAGGCTGTTGGTCCAGATGACATACCAGTGGAAGCAAGGAGGTGCTTAAGAGAAATGGCAGTGGAATTTTTAACCAGATTGCTTAATGAAATTTTGGAAAGTCAGAGGATGCCTGAGGAGTGGAGAAAAAGTGTTTTGGTACCTATCTTTAAGAATAAAGGTGATGTGCAGAGCTGCAGTAATTACAGAGGGATAAAATTGATCAGTCACAGCTTGAAGTTATGGGAAACAGTAGTGGAAGCTAGGTTAAGAAGGGAGGTGATGATTAGTGATCAGCAGTATGGTTTCATGCCAGGAAAGAGCACTACAGATGCAATATTTGCTCTGAGAGTGTTGTTGGAGAAATACAGAGAAGGTCAGAAGGAGTTACATTGTGTCTTTGTGGACTTAGAGAAAACATATGACAGGGTGCCTAGAAAGGAGTTTTGGTATTGTATGAGGAAGTCGGGAGTGGCAGAGAAGTATGTAAGAGTGGTACAGGATATGTACGAGGGTAGTGTGACATTGGTGAGGACTGCTGTGGGAGTGACAGATACATTTAAGGTGGAGGTGGTATTACATCAAGGATCAGTTCTGAGCCCTTTCTTATTTGCAGTGGTGATGGACAGGTTGACAGATGAGATTAGGCAGGAGGTCCCGTGGACTATGATGTTTGCAGATGACATTGTGATATGTAGTGAGAGTAGGGACCAGGTTGAGGAGACCCTGGAGAGGTGGAGATATGCTTTAGAGAGGAGAGGAATGAAGGTCAGCAGGGCTAAAACAGAATATATGTGTGTAAATGAGAGGGAGGGTAGAGGAATGGTGAGGATGCAGGGAGTAGAGTTGGTAAAGGTGGATGAGTTTAAGTACTTGGGATCAACAGTTCAGAGTAATGGTGAGTGTGGAAGAGAGGTGAAGAAGAGAGTACAGGCAGGGTGGAATGGGTGGAGAAGAGTGTCAGGAGTGATTTGTGACAGACGGGTACCAATAAGAGTGAAAGGGAAGGTCTACAAGAGGGTAATGAGATCAGCTATGTTATATGGGTTGGAGACGGTAGCATTGTCAAAAAAGGAGGAGTCAGAGCTGGATGTGGCAGAGTTAAAGATGTTAAGATTTCCACTGGGTGTGACTAGGATGGACAGGATTAGGAATCAGTATATTAGAGGGTCAGCTCAGGTTGGACAGTTTAGAGACAAAGCAAGAGAGGCGAGATTGCATTGGTTTAGACATGTGCTGAGGAGGGAGGCTGGGTATATTGGGAAAAGGATGCTAAGGATGGAACTGCCAGGTAAGAGGAAAAGAGGAAGGCCTAAGATAAGGTTTATGGATGTTGTGAGAGAGGACATGCAGGTGGTTGGTGTGAAAGAGCATGATGCAGAGGACAGGAAGAAATGGAAACAGGTGATCCGCTGTGGCGACCCCTAACGGGAACAGCCGAAAGAAGATGATGATGATGATGAGGCAGTTACTTCACTGCCTCAAAATACCAAGTGCTATCAAGATGGCTACAGAAGGGGAAACAGCTGACAGATTCCATACTGTCCAGTACAGGCGAAGGGGTACAGGGTAAGGCAAATACTTACTTTGGGTATAAGACAGAAGAGGATAAGTTACTGAGCTTGAAAAAAACATGAGAAATTAGGATATGGCTGAAGGGTAAAACAAGGAGCTGTGACTAGTAGTTGCAAGTGGAAAAACAAAACAAATATAAAAGTGACAGACTATGTAGAATCAGTAAGGTAAACAGTTACAGTGACAATTTCAACTAAATAGCTTTACTCCCTAGGCTAATGTGGTTTCTACCTAGACAATAACACTAATGAACAAGAGATAGTCTAACTCAATGAATCTGGATGCAGTAACTGTAATAACTACAGATAATGAAATTTAGAAGATCCAAGTGCAATAACAGCATAGCCAGGTAATAAAGGTGTATCACAAAGTTAACCTTGTACTCTGTACTGTGGTACCGTAGGGCCATAGCTTTAAATACCGTAACACTACAGCAATTAGAACAAGTTAAACACCACCAGTGATCAAAAACGGTAGTCAGCATTTGAGGTAATAGTGCATTTGATTTGTTATACCTAGAATAAATAAAGGACAACACTGGATTATTATTTTATATAATGCTAGTAGTAAGTAACAATACCAAAGCAACATGCCACACTGTACAGTATTCTTTAATTATTATTATTTAAACTTTATACCACTACAGTCAGCAAAGCAAACATGAACTACATGTCAATACCAACAAGGGGAAAAGTGCAATGTTATTTAAACTCAATCACACAACAGCAGGAAAAAAGTGCTAATTTCAGCAGTGCGTTGATGAGAAGTACAGTTAGCTATTAACCTAAAAACAGACAATGATTTCCATATATGAAATAAGGCATTAAAAAAACAGTCACACTTGTGCAACAAGGTTGGGAAAAAGAACACACTGAAATTTATATCATATAGAATAAAGAAAGGATGGCACAGTGGTGCAGCAGTAGCATTGTCACCTCACAGCAGGAGGTTCTCCAGTTCAGTTCTCAGCTGGAGTGCCTTCAGATTTCGGTATCTTGAAACTATGAAACCAAATCCACAAAACATTGAAACTACAAAACCCCGAGCCCAAAACCGTGAAATTCAAAACACCGAACAAACCGCATACACTACACCATACATACACCACAACACCCACATCACAAAATAAACAAACAAAAACTACACACATACACCATCTCCCACTTATATATACTAACTCTGAGATCTCACAAACAGGAAACAAAAGCAAACTCACACGCACATTCTTCAGTCCCTTGCACACACATCAAACATATCAGCACACTCAAACACACTCTATCCCCCACTCAAATCCCTTACAAAACACTCACTTACCTGACAAAACACCTAGATCCACACACAGCACCGTGCACCATAAACACACAATCCTGGACATCACGTAGCGTAAGGCCATAACCGTGAATTTGAGATATTCTAATTCGTGATTATGAACTTTTGCTATTTTAAACATTCAGGTTTATAGTCTCGCGATACTAAAATTTGACATTTCAGTATTTCGAGATTATAAACACCCCCCCCACACACACACACATGCACACATGGATAACACAGACACACACACACACACACACACACACACAGACACACACACGCACACATGCACACACGCACACACGCAGATAACACAGAGACACACACACAGACACACACACACTCACACACAGATAACACAGAGACACAGACACACACACACACGCACACACAGATAACACAAAGACACAGACACACACACACACACACACACACACACACACACACACACACACACACACAAAACACAGAGACACAGACAAACACACACACGCACACACAGATAACACAGAGACACAGACACACACACACACACACAGATAACACAAAGACACACACAGACACACACACACAAACACACACACACACACACACACACACACACACACACACACACACACACAAAACACAGAGACACAGATAAACACACACACTCACACACACACACAGATAACACAGAGACACAGCCACACACACGCACACACACACACACACACACACACACACACACACACACACACACACTTACACATACACACACAGAGCTAACACAGAGACACAGACACACACACACAGATAACACAGACACACATACACACACACACACACACACACACACACACACACACACACACACACACACACACAAAACACAGAGACACAGATAAACACACACACTCACACGCACACACAGATAACACAGAGACACAGCCACACACACGCACACACACACACACACACACACACACACACACACACACACACACACACACACACACACACACACACACACACACACACACACACACACACACACACACACACGCACACATGCCTATATAGATAGATATCAACAGATTAATTGATGCATGTATCTGTACAGAGTATAGAAAACTTTAATATATGATCCAAACAGGTATAAGTCATCCTCTTATAATGAGGGAATATGATTTAATCTCAGTAAACTAGCCAGAATTTATCATTAAGGTCCACTCATTACATTTTATTTGTATTTTAGGTTCAAATAACAAAATATTTGATTAATGTAAAGACTTTAATGCATTGCAGTACATCACTGGCTGAATACATTAACCTTTATCAAAATTATATTGAACCTCAATTCTATGCTGCAAATTTGGATTGTTTTGTATTTTTATTTGAAAAGCTTTCCTAATAAACAAAGCAAGTAATAATAATTAAAAATTTGCCCATTTTACATCATGCAAAACTAAGATGAGGTATCTTTTTGCATAGGAAAATAGTGAAGCAATAATTCTACTTGCTCTGTTACTTCAGTTTGTTGAAGGATATCTGGATAGCTACATTAGCCATTCAGCCCCCACAATATGATTAGTTTGAACAGTTATTTTTAAGTAGCTCAGCGAGGGATAGCATGTTTAGTAAAGCACTTGTCCGTAAGTTAGCACAGATTATTAAGACTTTAGCAAGTTGCTGCCTGTGGTCCAAGGTTTGGTTCCCTTAGCTTCCACTTGGGTACTATGAACTTTGACCAAGTCACTTAACCAGATATTGCTTTGGGTGACTGAGAAATTGGGCTAGGCTCCTTAATTGTCTACTGGACTGCATGCTTGGTAAGAACCTATGAACTTACACATCAAGAAAAAATAATTTCTTCAAAGTTCATTGGTGTACTGAAAAGAAAGCGATTCTTTACCATATGGATAAATGGCACAGCATGGGTCAAATAAGTCATAGGTTCAAATCAGGGTCTTCGGTGCTATCATTTCGATTTTCACATATTGGAATGCAACTTATTTATTGCATTTAGTAGTATATTTCAATCTGCACCTAAAATAATTCCAAGACTTATAAAGTCTGAAAACTGAACAGTTAAAGAAAGGAAAAGCTTATAATGACAAAGGGTATATAGAGACAGTATAATTAAGGCATGTAAAATGAGTGACCACTTAAGCTTTACCTAGAAAAGTCTATGATGAAGATCATTTTAAACTTGAATAAGTTCTGTTGGAACACCTCTTTTGGTCAGAATTTTCTCTCCACAGCTGTTTGCCCTAACTCCTTTAGTAAAGACATCTACCATTTATTTTTGTAAGTATCATACTGAGAAGCAGACATGTGACATTTGTTGAATTAAATAGTTATTTGTATTCATGATGTACAGGAGGTGCCAGATTTTTTCTTTTAGAATCATCCTGAATGTCATGTAAATTCTGAGAATAAATTTTAATCCCATCATCCATCAATCTACTTCTTGTGATATTAAAACCAACATATATGCCAACTCGGTGCATAAATCAATCACATTCATCATAAGACTGAAGCTTGTAGCAACTTGCAATACCTCAGTATTCAGAGATTATGTAAAGGATAAGTTACTAAAAGTGAATGATGTCCCAGATAAATTCAAAAGCCATTTCCACCTCAATGACCCCAACCCCCCACCCCGCTTATGTGGAATCCTTTACTGCAAAATTCTATGCAAATGTTAATATCATATAAAACTAAGATGAGTTGTCATGGTCCCATCTGTTTGCTTCATAAATAAATACAATACCAAATTCAAAATAATCTCCTGTGGTGGAACCCTAATATAAACAGGATCTATAGTAAAAGAGAAACAGGCATTTCATGCTAAAAAAATTACTCTCAAGATGCCAAAATACTCTTATTAAACTAAACAAAGAACTCTGAACCCTGATCAAATCAATCAAAGCCAGATATAAGATAAAATAGCCACCCTGGTGAAGGATACCCACAAAGTCTTGTTTAACTATGTTAGAAACCTTAGAAACAATGCCCAGTATTGAGCAGTTATGAATAAATTACATCACATCCTTGAACCCAAAGATCATTGCCAAAATAGCAGACAAATTTATCTCAGACTTCACCCACCACCTCTAATATTCTCAGATCACATACCCGCATCTATATCACCTCCTCAAATCATGCAAGAATAAGTCCTCAAGATGGTATCTAAGGCCAAAAACATTTCAGGCTGGCTGCTGGTCAGCTTGAAACATGATATGTCAGACCTCCTACAAAGGCTATTCAATATCAGCCTCAGTACAGGCTTCATGCCAGATGAATGGATTAAGAGCAACAGTCATTTCTTTGCATTAAGGTGGTGCTTCAGTAGACCTTGGTAATTATAGATTCATAAGCATGATTAGTTTCCTCTGTAAAGCAATAGAAAAAATCATTATGAAATTAATAAATAAGAATATAAGTAGCTATAGACTCACTACTCAAGACAGTTGTGATTCACTATGGAGAGATCCTGCCTGGTTAACCATTTGTCTTCTTCAAAAAAGTAACTGTAGCAATGGATGAGGGCAAAGCAGAATACAACGTATATCTAGACCTTGTAAAACCATTCAACATCATCCAATACACAGTATCACGAATAAATTATTTGAGCTAAATTTAAATCTGTATGTGAGTCATTGGATAATTCGACCACAAATAGAACCCAGGAAATAAGGCCTCTACTTCTTCCAAAAGTTCTTTGAAATTTACTTCTCAGAGGTGAAAGCCATTGTTAAGAATTTGTGGCTGACCAAGTTTGCAGATGACTACAAAAGTGGTGCAATCTTAAACTCCCCAGAGGGAACTATGATCCTTCAAGAGGTCCCATACCAAGCAAATAGCTGGTTTCAAAACCTTGGACTAAAACTAAACGCTAAGAAATGTAAAATCATATACAAAAGCAAGTATGATTCCCCTTGTAAATATCATATTTCAAATCCACCATTGACAACTCATCCTGTATTCAGAGTTCTGGAAACCTGTGTTGGCAACAAACTTCGATCATCATGTATTCTTTATTGTTGGTCAGTCCTTTTTCATTGTACATCTTATGTCAAAATGTATGACATCCAGGTACAGGGATACTGTCATTCAACTATGCTTGGCACGTATGCCAATGTTTAAGTATAGTACCCCTTCTGGCATGTTCTTGTCCAAGCACCTATCACAACTGGAATAACCCCGATGCTTTCTTAATAAGAAAAGCAAAGGCCTAAATCATAAAAATGATGTGGGTCATCTGAAAGCCTTGTCCCTCCTCTCTGTACCATACAGTAGCAGTATTACACAGCGTACTAAAAGGCGACATCTGCATCCCATATAGAGAATCAGCAGACCCTATCCTATCAGACAGATTACACATTATCAAGTTTAATGTTAGGATAAATGCCAGTTCAAGGGATCTCAATCTCTTCTGTATCATAAATAGAACATGTTGGAGACAGGTATGCATTACAGAGAATTCCACTTTTAGGGAACCATCTTCCACTCCATATAAACTAAAGTACTTCTCTTATTATATCCAATTGTAATTTAGATTAATGAATGGGTAACCACAAAATCTACCCACAGTTTAGCACCCTTGTCCCTCATGGTTAGATGCAACATGTAAATGCCCCAATATGTCCTTGTTCTGCCCATGGGAATTGAAGGCTAAGCTTCTTAAGATCCTTTTGGTGTTTCTATAATTAGTTTTTGAATATTTAAAAAGTATTTTTTCTGTTCATATTTCATTCATAAGCTACTTTTTGCATTAATGGCTTTATTGCAGGTATTGCTAACTCAGAATTACTAGGTATACATTTTGCAGGATGATGCCTCATTCTAGAAACATTTTAATCTATGTTTATCCTCAGGCATCCACATTTACACAAACTGCTGTAACTTATTCAGTATCAGATTTCAGAATATGATCTGTGTACTTTTGTCTTCTTGTTGTTTTATTTTTTTACTTTTGATCTTGTTTAACAGGAAACTATGCTGCCTTAAACTATTAAGCAGCTGTACCAGTGTGTAGACATGCTCTTCCTGGTTTTGATCCAGAGAAATAAATCAATTATGTTTTTAGCACCTTTCAAGGCTTTAATTATCAGTTCAGCAGTATTTTGAAACAATACTATTGCTGATGAAATACCAAACAAAAGTCTAAGAAATCTGTTCCTTCTTGGTAATATGCTGAATACGTATACAATTTAGAGCTTTCTTTATCTATCCTTTTGTGTCGTAATCCCTGGTTTGTACATACCACATCTATGATCAATATAATCAAGAAAATACTGTGCCTGAAAGCTGGAAGAAAATCTATATCATTCCCCTTCATAAAGGTGGAAACTCCATTGCCCCCCCCCCCAATTTTAGACCAAGCTCTATTCTTTCTCCACTATTAAAGATTCTTGAGAAATGCATCTACAAGCAGATCCTAGCTCATCTTCTAAAAGAAAATGTCATCACCCCAACCCAACATGGTTTCCATTCTAACCACAACACATCCACCTTTCTAATATCTTTTACACAATCTATCTGTAATTCTAGAGACAACAACAAACTAGTATCATGCCTATTCCTCACCCTTTTTTAAGCCTTTGATATTGCCTCCTATAATTTACTTCTGTCTAAACTCTCTGATCTTAACTTCTCCGCCTCCACTCTCTCCTGGTTCTCCAGCTAGAGTTCAGTCTGTAAGATGGTTATCTGCAACCTCCCCCTTCCTCCAAGTTCAGACTGGGGTTCCCCAAGATTCCATCCTTGGTCCCCTACTATTCAACATTTTCACAAATAATCTCCATCTCTCCTGCCCTAAGTCCTCCCTAATTCAATATGCTGTCAATTCTACAGTTATTACCACCTCTGACAATCTCTCTGATCTACTTCACCTTACCCAAGAATCTCTGCACTCACTAGAAAAATGGCTAACATCTAATCAACTCCTTCTTAACCCAAATGAAACTAAACTCCTCCTCTTCCTCCCAAAATCTCTCCAACACCTCAAATCTACCTTTGTCTCTTCCTCAACAACACAAATATCAAAGTTGAACCCCACACTAAACTACTTGGGTCATTATTGACAACCAACTAAAATTTGATCTCCACATCCAAAACTCCATCAAGAAAACTCATCAGATACTTGGCTTGCTGTATAGAAACAAAAAATTCCTGACAAACAAATCCAAAATCACCCTAGCACAAACCTGTTTACTACCGACTCTACTATATGCCACCCCAATCTTTACTAATCACAAACAAATCTTCTAAAAAAACTTGAATCCACCTACAATAAAATAGCTAGATTTGCCGCTAACCAGTCTTACAAGTCACATCACTGTCTATCACTAAAATATGTACAATGGCTAGAATAGCCTCACCAGATCCTACTGCCTCAACTTACTTTAACTCACTCTATCATAAACAAACCCCTCTCATATCCTGCTCTCTCCAATATAATCTCACCTTACATTCCAAAACGTAATCTCTGCAGCTCTGATAAACTCCTACTGCAGGCCTATAAACCCAATAAAAACATTGGTAAACTCCTCTATAGTTACTCAGTTGTCTCTGCTTGGAACAACCCCCCCACACACACACTTTAGAACTATTCCTAATAGCATGCAGTTTAATAAAACACTAAAAGACAATCCATTTCACTCTAGCACTTGCTCCTGCAAGGACCCTACTTAGTAAACCCTTCTTATTCTCTTTTTCTCTTCTACTATACTACATTCTTTCTGCCTATACTTGTCAGGTAACCTTACTATGACATAGTCATTTCTGAGTATTTATCAAATGACATTACTGTTACTATGTAACTACAAGTATGGAGTAACTCACTCATCCGTAAACCTGTAAAATAGAAACTCTATTTGTGCACTGTTACTCCTGCTTATATATGGAATTTAATCTTGACTGTTATTACCTTGCACATATTTGTGCCTTCTTTATACTTTGCTACATTTTTTGGAGCTTTTCTCCTAGGGTCCCCACTGAAAAAGGTCCCCTGCCCAATCGGACTAACCCGGTCAACAAATGTCAAATAAATAAATATATAGTACTGAAACGAACTTTACATTTTGCATTGTTGAGAATATGCATTCAGATATAATAGGAAATGCTGCCTTTTGCTCCTTTTATTCCAGTCTTGCATCTCAATACAAATGTGAATCTTGTCTTATATTACCATAGTAGTCATGCTTTTCAGCTGTTCTGTTGGTCCTAATTGATTCTTAATGACAGCTAAGCTTTCCATTTACTCCAGTTCCAGCTCAGTTCAGCTCTTGAAAGCTACTTGTATTTTTCTTGGTGCTTGTATCACTGGCTTATAGCATCAGGTTTTATTTGTAAATTATATCACAGCAAACGTACTAAGCCTATAATAACTCAGCGTAGTTGTGAAGTCTTATTGCTCTGGATCTGTACAGCATTTGGGAGGCCCCTGCAACTGTGCTACTAATCTTGAGTGTGTAAAGGAACCCATTCAAATTTACTTTCACACTGTGAAACCATTTTGTCATTCCTAGCTTCTCACAAGCCAAACAATCCAAGGAGAGCTCATTTAGTGCAACAATCTGAAATAGGACTTCATCTGTTTAATTTTTGTCAGTTTTTCACAAAGTGTCTGTACTTGGTGAACAAAATATGCTAATATATGTTCACATAATTCAACTTTTCTATGATATATTGCACAACAAATCTAAGGTAGAAAAACTTATCTCTAAATTATATAAAATTTGATAAAGTACAACACTAATTTAAATGAAAAATTTTGGAAACATATAGCATTGGAACATAACTCTTTACTTAATCAACAGCAGAAAACTAAATATAAAATTGTATTAAAATACAACTTGATTTCAACACTGGTGTGTATTTACTTGGATTTTTTTTATATAGATCTTTCATAACTCCAAATAGAATAGTCAAAATAAATAAAAACAGCACCATTAAATGTTGTAGGTGTACCAAGATTTGTAATAAACATTAGATGCGTATATATTTTTGACTGTCCTTTTTGGAAACATTTTTAGAATTCCATAGATTTCATAAAAGCTTTATGGTTCTATTTTTATACTTTAACTATGATTTTATAGGATCATAGGAGGTTACTAGGCTAATATCCATGGGGCCCTTATAAGCCTAGCCAAGGGTTTATCCCCAAAAAGAAACCTCAGTCAACACCTGTCACCCCTGTCAATGAGGGACACAGGTGGAACCCCTGGGACAAATTTGTGGTTTCTCATCCACTCATCAAGATTGTGCTTGAACAGGGTCAGTGAAGTACTCTGTTTGACATATATGGGAAGTCTATTCCAGAAATGGGACAGCCTCTGAGAGACAAACCTGTCTCTTCAGCAGGTCTTATTGATGTCACATATTAGATTCAGGTCTTTCAAGTGGGTAATACTTAAGGAGTTAGACTAACAGATATGGAGCATCTCTTGTAGGGCAGGGTCCGAGATTGCCTTGTAGACGAGCCACAGATCACCTCTGAGCAATCTGTACAATACTGAGTAGAGTGATAGTGATTTGAGCCTGTCCACATAGGACAGGTGTTGGAGGCCATGGATTCTCTTTGCAAGGTATTTCTGTGGCATTTCAAGTTGGTGCAGATGTTTGGAGAGGTACATACCAAATGGGGCATTATACTCAATTATACCATGACCCCCCCAAAACGTGCACGCTGATTGGCCAGCGTGCCTGTTTTAAATCGAGTTATACTAATGGAAAAAGGTCCGGTCACCCGGACTTTTTTCCATTAGTATAACTCGTTTTTTTAAAACACTGTCTCGCTATGTTAAACGGAGATCTCCGTTGCTTATTTTAAAGCTGTCTCGCTATGTTAAACCCATTTAACATAGTGAGACAGTGTTTTAAAAAAAGCAACGGAGAAAGCAAGATCTCCGTTGCTTTTTTTTTAGTGTCTCGCTATGTTAAATGAGTTTAACATAGCGAGACAGTTTTAAAATAAGCAACGGAGATGTCCGTTGCTTATTTTAAAACTGTCTCGCTATGTTAAACTCATTTAACATAGCGAGACACTAAAAAAAAAGCAACGGAGATCTTGCTTTCTCCGTTGCTTTTGCCCACAGCTCTGATGTACTGCGCAGGCGCGCAGTACATCAGAACTGCCGCGGATGCCAGACATCTGCGGAAGGGCAGTAAACAGGCATTATACTATGCCATTATTTAAGAAAAGTAATAGTTTCTTTTCTTAAATAATGTCATGGTATAATAGCAATAACCCACTTCTGGGTGTGGGTAATGCTAAATTTACCCACGGTTGGCTTTGTTTGGTCCCTCGGGCTTCGCCCTCGGGACCAAACCACGCCAACTGTGGGTAAATTTAGCAATTCCCACACCCAGGCGTGGGTTATTGCTATATTATTGGTCTAATGAGGGAGGAGTATATAGAGGTAATAATCTTTTTTCTGGATGCAATGTCTTTACTTATGAAATGAACCAACTAAAAGGCTTTTCTAACAACTGCTGCTATATGATGGTCAAATTTGAGATTGTTGTCAACCTGAGTACCCAGGTCTCTCACCACAAATTGTGTGCTTAGGGGGTTGCCATTGATGTGATAATCAGTAGGGTCCATGTTTTTGATGAATGATATGATGATACATTTTTTTTACTTTTAGCTTGAGGCCATGACTTTGGCACCAGTTGTTAGTTGCTGTGAGACCCTCTTGCAGTATGTTACCATCATTTGGGGAGTCAATGACAGCATCCAACTTATAGTTGTACACCAACTTGTTCAGCCACGGGCCTTTTGTCTTCGCTTGGACCTCTGAGAAGTAGATGCCAAACAGTAGGGGTCCCAGGAGACATCCCTGGGGAACTCCACTAGTGACAGGTCTGATATTAAAGGTGGCGGCATCTATTTTGACCTTGAGGGTCCTGTCAGTGAGATAGTTGGCCACACACCTGATGAGACAGAGATTTACACCAAGTTTTGTTAGCTTTTTAATGATACCCGAGTAAGGGATTGTGTCAAAGACCTTGGCAAAGTCAAGGTAAGCTATATGTACTGACTTTCCCCCTCATCCAGGGCCTTGGTGACAGTCTCAAAGAAGTCAACCAGGTTTAACAGGCAAGATCTGCTCTTGATGAATCCGAACTTAGTGGGATCAAGTGCTTGGAGATTGCCTATGTCCTTGTTTATGTTTAGTTATATTTAATATAAATGGTAGTCACAAGTTGTATAATGAAAATCTCTAATTGCTCTGGACCACTTTGGCAGTGGCATGGAAAAGTATCATTAAGAGTTGGAGATCAGTTTCACCACCTTTCAAGAATTTATATCTTTCTTAAAAGAAGAAGCTGTAACTGAGACTAAAAAAGAAAAGTAGGTTATTTCCTAAGACATTATTCAAGAATCTGTGGACAAAATATTATTTCTAATTAATTTATTTCAGCAGAACGCTGCCTCTTGAATTTTTTTCTCAAAAAATTTACTGTTTATATAACATATATTACTACTTACTACAGTGAACTTTACTCTCTGGAGTACCGCAGTTTCTTTTAGTTAATATCTCACAGGCATGTCATATATATTGTATATTTTTTTACAATTGTATTATTGATATTTATAACTATATTACATGCACGTACATTTATATGTTAAAATATAAACATTTTTGAAGAAAAAATGTGTTCACAGCTTTTCTTCTCTGTGCTTTTCAGTCCCAGTGCCTCAAAAGTACACTTGTGCACAATATTATACTCTGCATTTGTTTCTAATTTAAATTCAACAACTTATTTATTAATTCTAATTGTTTATTGCCAACAGTCTGAATTACATTGTTATAACAATGGGTTAATGCATTTACACTTCACTGTATCAGCTCATTGATACCACAAACTGATCAAGTTAATAAAATTCATAATTTCTATTCAACAAAATGTAAATTCACTTGATAATACATCTTTTCTTTTCATTTTGTATATTTTAAAAAATGCTTCTTTTCTGGCACAGCTAAAACAAAACCAAATAAAGCACGACAATTTGTCTATGTATGCTCAAAGTTACACCTAGCGCACAAAGCTTGAGTTTCAATTACACCATGCTTCATGTGTACCCCATGTCTTTTTTAGTACTATACAGATGATTCTTAACTGCATCCTCACTTTGTTTCTTATGTTTGCCTTACTACTTGATTCACATTTTATTCTGCATACTTCTGTTTTCAAAGTTAATTCCTTTAACTATGCACTTGTAATCTCAAGTGAGATCTACTCTTAAGGGGCCTACCACCATGTTTAATCATTGGTTAGTCCACACACGTTCTTATTTATTATATCTGAATCATGCAGCTAACCAAGTTTACAGAATTTGGCTTGATTCTTTAATTCAATGAGAAATGAATTAATAGCCTCTATAGGAACCTTTGTCCCTGTAAAAAAATAGTTGATACATAGGATCACAGTAAGTTACCAGGCTAATGGTCTGAGTGCTCTTACAAGTCTAGCCAAATTTTACCCTTGTTACCATGATCATCACCTATTGCCCCTGTCCAAGAGGAACACAGTTGGAACCCCTGGGATGAATTTATGGTTACCCATCCTGTCGTCCAGATTGTGTTTGAAAAGGGCCAATGAGGTGCTCTGTTTGATGTGAAGTGGGAGTCTAGTCCAATGGTGTGGTAACCTCTGGGAGACAAATCTGTCCCTCCAGCAGGTTCTATTTATGCTTCATATCAGGTTTAGGTCTTTACAGCAAGTAACCTGTGGGTCATTTGACTTGCAGATGTGCAGCATTTCCAATAAAGCAGGGTCAGAGATCATTTATATGCAAGGCAGGGATCACCTCTGAATAGTCTGTATGAAACAGAATAAAGTGATAGTGATTTCAGATGGTTCACATAGGATAGCTGCTGAAGACCTTGAATGTTCTTTGTGAGGAACCTTTGTGGTCTCTCCATTTGCTGCAGGTGCTTTGAAAGATACATGCGGAAAGGGGCATTGTACTCAATTATTGGCCTAATGAGTGAAGAGTACAGGGAGGTGATAACTTCACTTTTTCTCAAGGCAATGTCCTTACTTATGAGGTGAGCATTATAGAATGCCCTTCTTACCACTCTGGAGACATGGTGATCAATGGTAAGGTTGCTGGCAACCTCAGTGTCCAGATCTCTCACCACTGAGTGCATACTTAGAGTATTGCCGTTGATGTGGTAATTTGCAGGACCACTGCTCTTGCCAAAAAGGATGATAAAACACTTTTTTGCATTGAGAGTTTTTCTAGGATCTTATGTCTTGATTTCTAACTTATTCCTGCTATTTTGTCATTTCTCTTTTCTTGGAGGGTTACGGTATTATATATGTTCAAGGCTTCTTCAGGCTTATGCAGAAATTTGGCACAATATCCCATATCAGGATTCTCATTTATTCTTTTCGTTATGAGGAAAAATACATTTTTGGATCCAAAGCTTCCAGTTTTCTACTAGATCACTTGCATTGAGAGAATTCATGAAAGTTCTGACTAAACACAGAAACTCTGAAAAACAAACATGTTTCTTCACTGTTTATTTATTTGTTTGTTTGTTAGCCAGGTAGGTAGACTGTTCCTTGGAGTACTTTCAGCCACATTCCTGGTGCATACAGCACAAAATTACATCAAGTCAGTCAATTTCATTAGACAGAACTACAATCAAGATACATTTTCATTTCACAGCAAACTTTGTAATATTACATACAAATGAAACTTTTGAAATCTTAACAAGAAATATGCAAAATTAATTACAAGTTACCTAGTTCAATGGTCTCCCTCCAGGAAAGAGGCCATTGGCCTACTGGGATTAACCCTGTCAATAAAGCCTGAAAAAATAAATAAACAGTTTACATAGGGTTCTTTAGGAGTACACACGCAAGACATTTTCACTGTGAGATAAGAGGCAATCTGATATACATTCCAAATATAAAATTTGCACTGTGAGTCAACATGAGCATATGGTTAAAAAAACTTTTGTACATTATGAAGTCAGAGAAACTTAAAGGGACTGGAGTTGTAGCTAGAGTTGTGTATTATCTGAGAGCAGACTCTAGGAAAAGGAAACGGTATAGAATGGGATGAAAGGAAGGTTGTATATGCATGGTCTAGAACTTTAGAGATTCAAAACAGACTGAACGTGACTATTAAATTAATTGTGTGAAGAAATATGAGGGTAAGTACCCATCACACGTCTTCAACTATTATTCCACTACTGAGAGTGCACCATACCTGCATTTTTTACAGTGCTCTATAAATAACACAGACCTTGTGGACTGGTTACTTTACTTCATAAGTGGTTAGTCTAACAATTTTTAAAAAGCCTACCATATGTTATAATCTGAAACAAACAAAAATATTCAATACTATCCAGACTCAGTACTGACCCGATACAAATTTTAAAGTAGGATGTGTGAGGTGAGAAATTGGAGACATAGGTATTGCAAAACAAACATTTATTGCAAAACACAAAACCTTTAGCACTTTTGTAAGCTTTTTGGGGTTGTGAGACAAGTATATTTATTACCTCATTTTTTAGTATTTGTTAGCCTTCTGAAGAAGTCCATTTCTAAAAATGGGCAAAAGTACTAAAGGTTATGTACTTTACAATAAACATTTACTTTGGAGTACCAACGTGTCCAATTTCTCACGTGACACATCCTACTTTGTAATTTGTACTGCCATATGGCATGCAACTTCTTTAAGTATTTGTATATTTAATGCTGTATATACCTACATATTTCAGGTTAGTCACTTCTTTTTAAGGTGAGGAATGTAATACATAACTTATTGCATCTGCACTGTGCCCTCATTTCATCAGAATTCAAACATGCATGCATTCTCTAAGAAAAGGGAGATGTTTATCACTGTAAATATATCGGTACCAAAACTCATTGTAGTGACAGTGGTAATGTAATACTCTAGGCTTCAGAATTTGCAGAGGTGAAGATGTTTGCACATTTAAATCTTTAGGGGTAGAAAGGAAATCCTTTGTATACTATATACCTGAATGCAAAACCCTAATTCTCTTAAAAGTTTAAACATTATAAAAAAAGGACTGAGGTAAAGCCTTTAATACATGCCTAACAAACAGATGCTTTATAGGCATTTTAAATGGCCTCTTGTCTGCTGCTTTATAGATGCTTTTGCATTAAGGGTAGGTATATGACTTTCGTTCAGGGTAGGGAGTGCATTAACTCTCCAGAGTATATCTATATTGAGTTACCACTACACCGTGAATAGAAAAATCATATACATCTCTCAGGAAAAGGGAATAACTTCTTCCTGTGTACAAGAGTTGCAATAGACAGTACTCTAAATATAGTATCTCTCTCTCTTTCATCCTTTTCATCAGTACCCTTTATTAATAAAATGCATTATTTACAAAATTTACATTTACAAAGTCAAATCAAATGTTTACAATAAGTGGAAATAAAAGCAAAATATAAGAACTGAGGTATGACAAATAATATATAAAGAAGATACATAATTATGGATATAAAGGAATATTAGGAAGAAAAGATAGGGTGAAGGAATGAAAGGGGAATTACTGAAAAGAATGTAAAAGGAATAGAAAAATAAAAAATGAATGTAAAGATTGTATAACTGATAATAATATTAAATATTTTAAAAATAATATCAATTGGAATAAAAAAGGGTGGATAAATAAAAAATAAGGCCATGTAACACCTGAGATGCCATTGCAAGCAGCATCATGCAAGATATCATTTTTGGTCTTCTTCTTAAGAGCTTATGAGTAATACAGTGCTCTATGGTAGAAGGACCAAGAACTGGGAAGCTAAAACTCAATTGTTTTAAAATGAAGTAAGAATAGAAGGATCGTGAAAAGGGTGAAGTTTAATATGTTAAATTTCTTTGTCTAATAGTAAATCAACATGCAAAATTCAAGAAAGTGTTAAGAGTTATGAGTTAAAAAAGCAGGGTATCCAGAAGCTATTGTGATCCATATTTGATGGGTAGCCAGTTAGCTGTTACTTCAGCAGAGCATTAATCTTCATTTATTAGAGCCAGAGTAATACAATTGCAAATTTTATTAGAAATAATTTGCAGTGAGTTAAGACTTTTCTTTGAATTCTAATAGAGTAGAGGAATAACATAACATTTATTTATTTCATTTTATTTATTTATCCTTGTTGACTGGATTAATCCCACTAGACTAGTAGGTTCTTTTCAACAGAGACCAGATGTGTCAATTATACTGTTAGGGAAAATTTGGCCAGGGCATCAGGGAACATCCCTACCATTTTTGATAGGTGCCCTGGGATCTTTTACAACCCTATGACCTACCACCAACTCAAGAAAGATAGGGCTTTGGTTTAACATCGCATCTGAAGGATGACACAGTCATAGTATCAACATGCTTAATATAAAGAAAATAATTTTGACCAAAACTAAAAAGAGAAAGTCCCAGAATATTAGAGCCCTTGTCATTGAAATAAACAAACAACTCAGGAGCTTAATAAAATTCACCAAAGCCAAGTTTCAGGGTAAAATAGCTATCCAAGCTAAAAACAATCACACTGCAATTTTTTGTTATCTCTATAATCTCAAAAACAAAATGCAGCAATGGACTGAGTTTTTTGCAAACAGTATTACCTGCAAAGAAGGTGAAGATATAGTGAACTTGCTGGATGATAAATTTATCTCTAAATTTACCACTCTCTCCCCTCCATCTGTCCCTCAAGATATACCTGAAACTGGCTTGCCTGTAACTATCACACAAATGAAGTCCTAAAAGTGCTATCAGAAACTAAAATACTAATTAATTTGGTCCTGACAATATCTCTGGATGCATTATAAACAGCAGGAGCATAATTTAGCCACAGCCCTAACAACACTGTTAAATTTATGCCTACATACAGGTTTTGTACCAAGTGAATGGAGAACAGCTGCAGTAATTCGCTTGTAAAAGGGAGGACCTGCTACTGACCCAGACAATAGCAAACCCATAAGTCTGACCAGTCTCATATGCAAAGTCATGTAAAGGCGTATCATGAAACTAATCAATCAGGACATAGGGATTATCCAAACACTAGCATATCAAGTGAAAGTAGCTAGTATGTAGGCTAGTATGTAGAACAGCAACAGAGTTTAAGCAAAAGGTTGTTAATAATTAACATAAATCCACATACAAGTTAAAAAAGGAATAGTACAGACAGGCAGACATAATGTAAAGAGATGTGCTAGAGTAAAGAAGGAAGCCATCCATCCCTTTCAGGATGTGCATTGTACAGACAGAGAGCAGTGTAAGGGAACTGAAAGAAAGGTAGCAATAGAAATATGAATAAATGTAGCACACAGGAATGTCAGTGACTTCCAACAAAACTTAAGGAGAAAGTTGGCTGAGAATGCATAGACTGATGGAAATAGGATCAAGTGTTTCCATCTTTTAGAATTTTTTTTCATTTTATTGTTGAATTCTTGTGAGGCTTCACTGTTTCTTGTTCTCACTGGAGGTGCATCTGTAGGTTAAGGATGGAGGTTGAGAAAGAGTTAGGCAGATGATCAGAGTGAGGTAGATGACTTGAGAAGTAGGAGGACAGGACGTCATTGGTTTGTGATTCAGTGCTATAGAAGAAAAGTTGAAGGTGGAGTTTAGATGTCAGCTGGGATGAAATGTTCTTCTGACAATTTTGTGGAAGAGATTGTGCAGAGAATATTCAGGGCATTTTAAACTGGGAAGTAAGAGGTATTAATAGAAAAGGTGAAATGGTGCTCCTAAGTGAATGATAGGAGGGTGAATCTGCAAACTCAGTTATAGACAACAAAAGGTGAAATGGTGCTCCTAGGTGAATGATAGGAGGGTGAATCTGCAACTTCAGTTATAGACAACAAAAGGTGAAATGGTGCTCCTAAGTGAATGATAGGAGGGTGAATCTGCAAATTCAGTTAAAGAGAACTTTAAATTCCTACAGATTCTTTGCAGACATGGAGACAGAAGGACAAGGCCATATTCTAACTAGGTTTGAAGAAGGTATTTATCTATAAGCTCCCATGCATTGGGTATAAGACATGATTGCTAGTTTAGAACAACAGAATGAAGATCAATTAATGTTGCTTCATATCTGGTGCTGCCATTGAAAGTCAGGGGTTGAGAAGGAGACCAAGATATCTCAAGGTATGAACATTATCAAAATGTTTATTTTGTAATTCTAGGAGGGTAGAAGTGATGGAGATAGAACTGAGTTTGAAACATCTGCCAAACACAATAGATTTTATTTTCTTGCAGTTAACAACTTGCCTTGTCGGCCAGATGAGGAATGCATGTAAGTCTAGGAGAAAGTCTGTCCTAATTGAATTAATATAGTTAGATCTGACTAAACAAGATCATGCACATATTTAATAATGCTGGACAGCTGCAGGCCTAGGAGTGAGAAGTAATTAAGATACTGAAAAGAACATCATAGAAAGAAAGAAAGAAAGAAAAATATACCCAATTTTGAATTGAAAAGAGAAATTTGTGAGAGAGTTTTGGAAATTGTTAATATATGATGATCCATAGACTGTTTCATTTAAGGAGCATGGTATAATTTAACTATGTTAAATAACGCAATTGGTCATAAAGTTAGACACCAGTGACTAGTTTTGCGTTTGTGGGAGTGAAAGTATTATCTAAAATGTTTAAGAGGGTAATGAATGTGTGTCTGTCATTGGTATAACAATGGTGCTGAGTTGTTTGCATTTTGTCAGTAAACTGAGGCTTGTTTGTAGAAGTTTTGCTGCAGCAGCATTCTCTCCCCCTCCATCTCTCTCTCTCTCTCTCTATAGATATATATATATATATATATATATATATATATATATATATACACACACACACACACACACACACACACACACACACACACACACACACACACACACACACAGATCCCTATCAGATGATCGTGTTTTCAGAAAATCAAAATTTATATGGTCGGGACTATATGATCATGTTTCTGAAAACTCAAACATCCAAAAAAATTTAACTTATTTTACATTTTTGCAGGGAGGCAAGCCCCCCTGCACCCCCTATATCCTCTGCAAATTAAATATACAAACTCCGAGATTGCACTACAGTGAGAAAAAGGGTACATTTCCCATTCCACACTGTACAGCAATCTCCATTCAAAACCTAACTGTTTTTGGAAACTTGATCAAATGGTCTCAGCCATATGAATTTCAAGTTTCTGAAAACGTGATCATCTGATAGGGATACACACACACACACACACACACACACACACACACACACACACACACACACACAGATATATACATACAAAAGCACATTAGTGCACACTGAGAAACAGAAAGATAGCTCTATAACTGACAGTATAAGGAGAATTATTTATTTGAAAAATTATTGTAGCTATTTTCTCAATGTTAATGAAATTACTGTTGGAGATAGAGAGACAGACACAGAAAAGAGCTCAAAGGGGATATTTAGAGGGTGATTGATTTTATCTACTCTGTTTGGTAAATACAAGGGAATGTATTGCATAAGCTGTGGCCGCTGTGACTAGAGAAGCTGTTAAGTAGTTTTTCTATTTGTTTCAGACAGACTTTTTCCAGGTAGAAGGGAGGATGGAAGGGGTGAGATGGCAGGGTGGAGTTAAGAGATGTTGACTCATGTCTACTATGATATTTTTTTTTGTTAACAGGAAAGACAGAATCTTTATTATTATTATTTTTTTTTTGTCGTTTTATCACAAAGAGAAGGGGAGTCTGAATGTGGAGGTTAAATATAGAATCAGAAGTGCTGCATTTAACTAACACAACATTTTAGGAAAAGAGCAACAAGGCAGAGGAATGTCAAAGAGGGTAAAAAGTATGGTGTATAAAACAGTGGTGCAACCAGTATCACTGTATGGTACAGAAACCTGGGCAATGAAGGCAGAGCAGATGAGATAGCTAGAGGTGTTAGAGACAAAGTGCCTGAGGCAAGATGTGGGTCGTACACTGTGGGATAGGTGAAGAAATGAGGATATTACAGGTTCAGCTGTAATAGTCTAGTAGTAGAAAAGGTCAATTAGAACAGATTACAGTGGTTTAGTTACATGACCAGGAAAGCAGAAGATGGTTTGGTAAAGTAAACCTGGGAGAGACAAGAAGATGGCAAGAGGAGAAAAGGGCACCCAGCCAAGAGTCGACGGATCTTGTGAGGAATGACATCACAGGCAGCCATGACTGTCATGGAAAGTAGGAGATTGGATTTGAACTCACAAGAGATAGCAGCAGTTGATGAAATACCTGAGCCCATGTAAAACTGGAAAAAGGGGTTGCTGATGATGATGATGGTGTGCCTGAGGGAGGTATAAAGGTTTCATATATTTTCTAATAATGTATTATCTGACACAAGTGCACTAAACATAAGAGTTAGTCAAGGCTCAGACTTAGGACCTACTTCTGTCTCATTATTACTAAATGGCATCTCTCATGAGTTGCCCAAACTAAAATTAATTATGTATGCAGACAATATCCTGCTCCTAGATTCTCATAAAGCCCACCATATACTGCAACAAATAACTCGGTATCAATTTACAAACCTTTGTCATTGGCATCACAACAAAAAACGTGAAATTGATAGTAGCAAAACCAACATCACACTCTTCTGTACAGCAAAGAAACAGACATCGATTCCTCCTTTATATATAAAAAACAAAATATCCTGGAACATTAATAAAAGTGTAGGCAATGCTTACAAAATGAATATAACTGCACATACTAGGTGTATAGCTTATAACAGTAGGTAGACGTGTATTCTGTATAATACAAATATTTTATAATTCTGTACTCTGCAATCTGTCCTGTAACTCCATATTTACTACAGTACATCGGTACTATCCTGCTGTCATCTAATTATTACCGAACTGTTGTACCCAGGTTGTGGATGAAAAGGCTCAGTACGCCAGCCCACCCAGTCACCAAATCATAAAATAAAAATTAAATAAAGAAAAATATAAAAAGTGAGATCAGCCACGGAGTTTGTTTCATTTCCTATTTTGTCGAGCTGTTGTGCATAGATTTCTTGAGTTGCTTGACTGAGGGTGTCAAACACCATTTCTCTTCTGCCTCACACAAATGCATAACAAGTGGCAGGCTGAAGTTAAATATGGGGCCTTAAGTGAAACTTTCACACCACCCGTATGCACGTGTGTCCTGGTTAGGTGGGCTAAGCCTTTGATTGTGTACGGCTCTCTTAACCTAAATGTAAAACTGTTTTTTCTCTAAAAACTTGTGTACCTAAATTGTAAAAAAACATTATTACACCAGCTAGTGTACACTTCACAAAACAATTATAAAAGTAATGTGTTAGAATTTAAACCCCACAATGTGTTCTCCTCTCTGTATGCAAAACTGGTGAAATTTTCTGCATCTGACAGCAGAAGTCTAACATTGATACAGTGTTTTGTCCTGATGTGTCTAAGGCAGCTTTCTTGGGGGTTGTCATAATTATTAAGGTATTTATCATACAGACACAATGTACAGTTTGATTCTTACCTTTAAGTGAAACTGGCTAAGGTTAAAATGGCCCAGAAGGTCAATTAATTTAGTAATAACCTATGCAGTATATTCCTTGTGATGTCAAAAACTAGTCACACAGTTCTATTAATGTAATTACCAAACTACTAGGAGTCCAGATCGATGACCAGCTTAAACTCAATAACCACCTACAACTAAACATAAAAAAAACACCAAAAACTTGTCATGCTCTACCGACCCAATCGATTCCTCACTACATCTACTAATCTCACTCTCGCTACTACATTTCTCATCCCTTCCCTCCTTTATGGTGCCCCTCTCCTAACAAACCTACAATCATCTCTTAAAACAAAACTGTCCTCTTGTTATAATAAAATTGCCAAATTTGCCACTAGCCACAAATCATCTACCCATCACTGTGCATCCCTCCACAAACTTAACTGGCTAGAGCTTTCGAACTATCTCTCCTATACTCAGCTCACTTTTGCTCAAAAACTAATTTTTCATCCCTCCCTCTGTCCCTCTCTTAGCTCTACCTTTAAAATGCACCTGCCACAAAGACTCCTAAGATCTAATAACCTAAACCTAATAGAACTGTACAAACCCCTTCACTCTCCAGGACAAAACCTCCTGTCCTTTGCCCTGGCACGCCTATGGAACTCCCTTCCTCCCTCCATCCGTATCACCACCAACCTCCCTGCTTTTAAAAAAATCACTGCACTCACATCTAACATCCTCTTGGGAATGCTCCTGCTCCCACCCCTCATACCCTATTCTTCGCTTCCTACAGGCTACTTTATCATATATTACCAGACACCAAATAATTGGCGAACTGTAATGACATCTTATAATTCTCTTATCATACTATTCCACTCAAGAAACTATATTTACCGCAGCAATGCTTTGTTTTTCTACAAAATTATAACTTTTTAACCTAAAATTTCTTTATTGCACCTGCTTAAATCTTAGTTTTCTACAAAATGAAACCTAAAAATTGCATTGTAAATGCTTAATCTTTGTTTTGTCTTGAACCCACAAATGACTGAAATTGTAAACTGCTGTAATCTTTCTGTTACCACTGTTTTAAAGCTTTGTCTTTAACCTACAAATGATTGAAATTGTAAACTGTTGTAATCTTTTTTGTAACCTTTGTTTTGGAGCTTTTCTCCCCAGGACTCCATTGAAAACGGGTTCTTATTGGCCCAATGGACTATCCTGGTAAACCAACTGCAAATAAATAAATAAATAAATAAAAATACTGAATAAAAGCCATCACTTCTGTGTAATTATATGTAAGTGTGTGGTGATATACCAATGAGTCTTCATAGACAGCAGTGAGGCACTCCTTTAACAGATGTCTACCAATCACAGCCAGTGTGTGTTGTCATTACATCTCACAGCTACGAACAGTCCAGGCTCAGGTATGTTAACAGCTCAGATAATATTTGCCAGTAGACAAATCAATGACACCTGCACAACAGAAGAAATGATATAATGTAAAGTACACAGCTCTTCTTTTTGTATAGTCTTCACAATGCATATTCTTGAGATTCGGTGCTGCCTGTAAGCTGGGACAACTCAATGCGCCAATGAATAGAAATGCCGAATAGGCAATGAACAGGGGGAACTATGCCTTAATGGGTACAAGGGGGGTCTATGCAACCTGTTACTAAAAGTGTGTGTTGACTAATGCACTGCTGTGCTTGTTGTGTGGTTCTCTGCTTGATAGCATTTGTGCACTGGAGCCCATACATGTGCACCCAAGGTGTTATTAGCATCACATCATCAGTGTTTGTGTTCTGCAGAATTCAGGTTACATTGCAGAAATTACTACTGGCCATTCACCACTTTGTCATGGCTAAGACCCCCTCGCACAGGCCCAGGTCTGAGCTGTTCAGTGTCTTTGTGGTGCACCTGTTCCCATTGTTAAGTAGTTATTTTTATAGCAGCACTATAGTTGAACCATCAGGGTGCACAACTTCTAACTTGCAGTGCAGTGGGGTTTACACCACAGTTAAAGTTTGACCATGTTTCTACAGAGAGTCCATTTGCACATATACAGTTAGCCGTATGTGTGCTCCCAGTATAGACCATTAGACTGGTGAACAGAGTTATGCTTCAGCATCTGGTGTGCATGGCTATGCACCTGATGTCCTTCAAGGATGCATCTGCAGTCCTTACAAATGGGTTGTCCTGTCGTCAGGCAGCCCTTCGGTCGGCCGGATTCCAAAGTCTGGGTCTGGCCTCGGCTGGTGTCGCACTTCACCCGACGTCATAGCTGCAGTTATTCGGGTATAAAGGCATCAGCCAACGCCATTTTCCTCAGTCTTTCTTGCCGCGTGGCGCCCGAAGCAGAAGCTGTTCGCAAGTGCCGGTCGGTCAGAACCAGAGATTACTACTACCGAATACTTCTATTACTACCGAAGACTTCTAAAAAGCTAAGTACCCCGTTGGGGACTCTTTCTTGCCTCAGCCAATGTCAGAAAAAGTGAATAACTGTTTAAATTGTGGGAAACAAATACCTCATAAAGATTTCCACTCTTACTGCTTACCTTGCTTAGGCCCAGACCACGACGTAGCAGCTTGTCTAGCCTGTGCTTCTTTCAACCGACGAACGCTTAGACGTCGGTCTGAATTTGCTGAAGAGTTTTTCGGCTCCGCTTTTGCTTACATTATGCCGTCGGATACTCAGACTACGCAAATTTCTAAAAAACACAAGGAAAAGGACCGACACTCGCGGTCCGCGGTTTCGGCCGAAACCGTGGTTAAGCCAGCCGCGAGTGTCTCGGTTTCGGCTGAAACCGAGTCCACGGTTCTTCCTTCGGCCGAAGGCTTGCCACTTACCGAGGCCTCATCCAGCCTGGCTGAATCTGCTACTGAAATCCCACCTGCTCCTGCAGGTTCACAGGATTTATCAGATACTATCCCTTTGGATATTTCTACCGCTGCACGTGGAGCTGCTAGGCCTCCTGCATCCATGTCGATTAAGGCCTTTGCCAGGGCTAAAGCAGCAAAAACTACCAAAACTGTGCCTGCTAAGACCCCCTCGCACAGGCCCAGTTCTAGTTCACAAATGCTTAGTCTAGCAGAGGATCTCATTTCTTTGATCCGGGGATCACAAACACATCCAGACAGGGCCTCTCACCCACCTCCAGAGAAGAGGACTAGAGTAGAGCCCCCTGAGCCAGTTTCTTCAGATGGCTCCTCTGATGAATCAGATAATTCAGACCCTCCAGAGGCCCCTTTTTCTCCTTATGAGGACTCTGATGCAGAAGAGTCCATTCCTTCTGCCTCTCCGCCTGAGGAATTTTCTTTGGGGAAACCTTGCATGCTATGAGGGAACAATTTCAATGGCAGGGCCAGGATTTTTCAGACTGTAGGAAAAGGCTTAGAACCTTTTGCATTTGCCACAGCATAGGCCTTTAGCCATTCCTCCAGTACTTACTGTTGTGGATGATGCTTTTAATGATGCTTGTACTGCTCCTGATTCACTTCCTCCGGCCCCTGCTAAGCCCGATAGGTACTACAGGGTTCCGGACACACATTATCATTTGTATAAGGCCCCTTTTGCAGATCCCGAAACTGTCTCCCAGGGACCCAAGGCTGTAGCAGCTACCTCTACCAAAACCCCTCCCTCTGAAAGGGAATCTAGGGCCTTAGAGAGATGGGGTAAAAAAGTTTACACTTCTGCTACTCTTTCAGCTAGGGCCTTGAACTGTCAATTCCACATGATCCAGTATCAAGAATTTATGTTAGACCAGTTAACTAAAAGCTGTCCTCGGATGAACCATTAGACAAAAATCTGTTCAGGAAATGGTACATAACATTCAGCAGGTCAGTAACCATTCCTTAAAATGCGGCTATGATGCACTGGAGGCTTCCTTTAGATCAGCCATGACTGGCACAGTGATCAGAAGACATGCATGGTTAAAAGAGCAGGCCTTACCAGATCATGATAAATCAAAGCTACTGGATGCTCCCATGGACAAGATCAATTTGTTTGGCTCTCCTGCACAACAGGTGCTGAAGAAGATGGAAGAGAAGGCAAAATCTGTCCAGACAGTCAAAGATTTCTTACAGGTCCAACCTCCAAGGTTTAGCAGGAATTGGCCCTCCAAGAATTGGTCCTTTCCAGACACCTCCAAAGCTCAGAGAGGCAGGAATAGGCGCTCAAGAGGCAGGGGTCAATCCAGAGGTGCCTACAGGGGACGTCAGTGGCAGGCTAACAATCAGCGAGGTACAGCCACAGATACAGCCACCACCATGACTACAGGACAATCATAGTGACTTGGCTCTAGCACCGCCTACCAGGGAACAACTAGAAGCACCCTTAGGCGGAAAGCTAGCCTTATTTTCAGTAAACTGGCATTACATCACAGGAGACAAGTGGATTTTAAAGACAATAGACCAAGGTTACAGGTTTCACTTCCATACTCTACCAAGGAAGAGAGGAATGCCAAACCTACCTCCAAATCAAAAGTCAGAAGCTCTAAAGCAAATAACTCACTTACTAAGGATGAGAGCTGTAGAAAAGGTACCATCTATGGAGCAAGGACAAGGATTTTACTCCAGGCTCTTCCTGGTACCAAGAAAAGAAAACCAATGGAGACCTATTCTCGACCTGTCCGCTTTAAACACATACCTCATTGTCCCAAAATTCAAAATGCTGACCCTACAGCAGCTTCTTCCCATGCTGGGCAAGGAGTCTTGGCTGGTAACTCTAGATCTCAAGGAGGCATACCTGCACGTCCCCATACAACCAAATTGCAGAAGATACCTCAGATTTCTTGCAGGATCAGAGCATTATCAATTCTCAGCATTGCCCTTTGGCTTATCTACTGTGCCCAGAGTGTTCACGAAATGCCTGGCATCAGTAATTGCTCATTGCAGGCTTCAGGGAATTCAAATCTACCCTTACCTGGACGACTGCCTGTTACAAGCGGACAACAAAAACAAACTAGCAGAAGACTTAAAAAGGGTCATTTATCTACTGCAAGCCCTGGGATACACAGTCAATATAAAAAGTCAAGGCTGATACCATCCCAAAGGATAACCTTTTGGGTGCAGAGCTGGACACATCACAACAAATGGCATTTCTAACAGTAGAAAACAGGAGCAACTCCCTCTCTACTTCTTGGCATTAACAAAACAGAACCAGCTAACAGCAAGAAAAGTCCTGCAAGCCTTGGGTTTCATGGCATCCTGCATAATTTTGGTTCCACATGCCAGACTGCATATGAGAAAGTTACAGTGGTACCTAAGGAATTTATGGTCTCAGCACAAGCACAGCCTAGAAACCCAAATTCCAATAATCCCATGCCTGAAGCAAGAATTCAAATGGTGGGCTCAGGCCTGTCAATCAAACAAAGGACTGCCCTTCCACAGCACTCAACCAAGCCAGACTATCACAACGGACGCCTCAGACCTCGGTTGGTGGCCGCACATGCTGGACAAGTGCATACAAGGCTTATGGACTCAGGACCAGCTGCACCTACACATAAATCAAAAGGAAATGCTGGCAGTAAAACTGGCAATTCAGACATTCAGACCATTTCTTCGACAAGGTCAACTGTTGATAAGGACAGACAACACCACAGTTATGTGGTACATCAACAAACAGGGAGGCACACATTCGTACCCTCTATGCCGGATGGCAATGGAACTCTGGAATGTGGCCCTGAGCCTCAACATTCAGTTACAAGCAATTTTTGTGCCAGGAAAAGAAAACATACTAGCAGACATACTAAGCAGAACTACCATGGATGCCCACGAATGGATGCTGCATCCGGACATATTCAAAACCATTACAAGAAAATGGGGACTACCAGAAATAGACTTATTTGCATCCCCACGCAATCACCAACTGAAGAAATTCTGCACAAGGACGTACCACCCACTTGCTTGGAAAGTGGACTCCCTATCTTTCAGTTGGAAAAACCTGACAGCATATGCATTCCCACCACTTCCTTTGATGCACAAGGTGCTATTGAAGATCAAAGAGGAACATCCAAGGATCATTCTGATAGCTCCAGACTGGCCAAGGCAACATTGGTACCCATTACTGAGGAACATGTCTCGGGAACAAATATGGCCTCTACCACTGGTTCCCTTACTGTTAACACAGAACAACTACAACACCCTGCATCCAAACCTGAAAACACTGCAGCTGACTGCCTGGAACATTGCATAAGACCAAATAACCCAAGTTTATCCCAAAGGATTAAAGACATTATCTTGGAGGCTCGCAGACCCTCAACAAGAAAAAATTATTCAGCAAAATGGAAAAGATATCACATTTGGAGTACTGCAAAAGGAGAAAATGTGTCACTGGTAAACATAGCCAACATCCTGGAATACTTGGCAGAGCTTTTCCACAACGGCCTGTCCTATTCTTCCATTAAGATTCATGCATTTGCTATTTCAGCAGAATACAACTTGGATCCTCCAGTCTTCTCACATCCTCTGCTCAGGCAGTTTCTGAGAGGAATTAAAAATGTAAAACCACCTAGGAAGCCACCATTGCCAGCATGGGACTTGAATTTTGTGCTAGAAAAGTTGACACTCCCTTCTTTTGAACCAGCAGCAACAGCAGCATTACAATACTTATCATGGAAAACTGCTTTCCTGCTTGCAATCACTTCAGCAAGAAGGGTATCTGAGCTACAGGCATTAATGGCAGTACAGCCCTTCCTGATCTTCCATCAAGATAGAGTGTCCATGAGAACAAATCCTACTTTTATGCCAAAGGTGGTCTCCAGGGTATCTTTGAACCAAGCTATCCACCTACCTACATTCTTCCCCAACCCACAGAACAGGGAAGAAAGACTGTTGCATACCTTGGATGTACATAGACAATTGCATTACTACCTGGACAGGACCAAGGGCAATAGAAAAACTGACCAGTTACTGGTAGCATATGCAACAGGAATGGAAGGGAAAGCAATTTCAAAACAGACAATCTCTAAGTGGATAGGAAATTGCATTAGATTTTGTTACGCCTACCATGGGAAGAAAACTCCAGAAAACATCAGGCCTCACTCTACAAGGGCTACAGCCACTACCACAGCTTTTCTACGAGGAGTGGCTACCAAAGACATTTTAGAGGCTGCTACTTGGAGCTCCGTGCATACATTTGCCAAGCATTATAATTTACCTTTATACTCCAGATCCCGAGCAGGTTTTGCCACTGCTGTTTTGCAAGGGATCTTAACTAGACCATAATCTTATTTCTCCTCCTCCCCCAGTTTGGCTATGGTATTCTACCCATTTGTAAGGACTGCAGATGCATCCTTGAAGGACATAGTACAGTTTTGTACCTACCATAAATGTAGATGTCCGATAGGCATGCATCTGCAGTCAGGATTACCCACCCTCCTTCCCCTCTGTGGTACTCCTAGGTTATTTGCCCATCTTGTAGCTAGCTGTGGGAATCTATTATGGTGTATTTGTTTGTATATATGTACATACATGCTTATTTTTTGTTTGCTCTCTACTATTTGGAACCATTTGCATTTATCCAAATTTAGCCTTCCTAGAGGGCACTTGGCATCTGGGGCAAGAAACACTGAGGAAAATGGCGTCGGCTGATGCCTTTATACCCGAATAATTGCAGCTATGACGTCGGGTGAAGTGCGACACCAGCCGAGGCCAGACCCAGACTTTGGAATCCGGCCGACCGAAGGGCTGCCTGACGACAGGACAACCCATTTGTAAGGACTGCAGATGCATGCCTATCGGACATCTACATTTATGGTAGGTACAAAACTGTACTTTCTCACTGCAGTCCTCCTATGGTCCCCCATGGGACACAGAATAGTATCAGTTTAATTAAGACTGGTAGTTGTACACAGTTTGGGCCACTGAAATTTGTTGCACCAGTACAGTTAAGTACAGATGCAGATGTGCTCGAAATGAGATGAGACTGCGTTGGTCCGAATAAGATTCCAAAACATGGGTGTGTATTATTGCATGTTTAAAAATGCATACACTAAGCATGCAAGTAACTAATGATACCTAAAAAATATGCATTCCAAATGTGCTGCATGTATATCTGTCAGGGTGTTTTAGTGTTACTGTTCAAGCACTCAAACAAGTAAATTAAAAAGGTGGCATCTATTGCGTGTTTGTTCTGTATAAATTAAGAGCAGCTTTACTATATGTCCTTTACAGATGACTTCCACTGGAAAATGTGGCTTAGAAGATGAATCTATCATGTAAAAGGAATCACTTAACTCAGTCATACAATTCATGACCTCTGCAAGGTGATTCTTTTAAAGGCTGAATAGTCATTGTTTACCTAAGGGTTGTAATTTTTTCCATAGTACTACTACAGGGAAGTTTGCAGGATGTTATCGACATCCTGTTTCCCTGACCTGCCAAGCAATAGCATGCAAACTGCTCCCCCTTTTACCGCACCCTGGAGTCAGCCTTCTGACTGCTGAATGGCACTCTTGTCTTGTAAGATTAATGATTTAACAGTTAATGCTTTAGGAATGTTTGTTATGCATGACTTTTCTTTTGCTTTTACCATGTCCAGCACTCAGGCATGGCATTATAATTATTTATTATTTCTTAAGGTGGTGTTAAAAAAGTCTCATATGAGCTGTGAATACACTTTCAGCCCTTTATCATTAGAACATTCTTTTTCATGTTTTGCATTGGTTGATTTGATATTATTACTTTCTGAAGTCCCCCTGCGATATTCCCACTGGAACATGCTCTAATAATCCTACTATAATCCATTTTATTTTGCATTTAATAAGTGTCTGTTCCCACTATGTACATGTTAGCTTCTGTGCAAATTAAGAATAACATAAGCGGTACATCTCTTCTCCATGTATTATTGTACAGGGATAATAAGTCATATGTTTGCTTCAAAACAATTTAGTGAAGGTCAGAAAATAATATAACATGACAAGGAACTCACTATTGATTATTTCATACATATTAACCTATTTCTGTGTTTTAATATCTGTTGCTTCAAATTACTGTATTATTGTATATTTAAATTTAATAATTGCATTTTCATTTTTTTTCATTGCTTTGCCATGTAAACAGTTATATTATCTTCTAATTCCCACACAGTGGCTGAAATGGGCCCACAGTGGATCAGACCACCATCGTGCTTAATAAATATAAATAAATAAGTACAGAATACATAAATAACTATGAAACATAAAGTGGAACATAAACTAGAACTTTTTAACAATACTGATATATCGCAACATTGACTGAACAGTCAGAATGACACAGCAAAACAGACTATATTACCTCATGTTATCTCTGCGTGTATGTGCACACGTGTGTGTGTGTGTGTGTGTGTGTGTGTGTGTGTGTGTGTGTGTGTGTGTGTGTGTGTGCGTGTGCGTGTGCGTATGTGTGTGTGTGTGTGTGTGTGTGTGTGTGTGTGTGTGTGTGTGTATGTATATATATATATATATATATATATATATATATATATATATATATATATATATATATATATATATATATATATACAGGTTTACTTCATAACATTGAATTTCAAAACATTGAAAAACCAAAATATTGAAAACTCAGAACATTGAAAACTACATTGCACAAGTAAATAATATCACCTCCACCTACAATACCACCTAACTGACAAACACATTTTTACTATGTTTCTGCAGGGGGGCAATCCCCTTCCTAACAGGAAATGAACTTTTTTCCACTGTACTGCAATCTTGGAGTTGGTATATTCAATTTACGGGGTTGTGGGGGGCTTGCCCCCCCTGCAGAAACATAGTAGAAAGCGTGTTTGTTAGGTGGTGTTGTAGGTGGAGAGGATGTTATTTACATATGCATTGTAGTTTTCAATGTTATGAAGCACACTTTTAATGTTCTGTGTTTTCAATCTTTTTGGTTTTCAGTGTTTTGGGATTTAGATGTTTTGGTTGCAATGTCATGAAATTCAATGTTATGAAATTTCAATGTTATGAAGTAGACCTATATTTATATATATATATATATATATATATAGGTCTACCTGATTACTCCAAATGCTGAGAAGAAAGACAATAAGATAACCGACACCGGAAGATCAACAACAGAGAAGACCGACAGTTGAGACTCCCGAGGATGATAACACAGACATGTTAAGGTAAGTGTGCGATACAGACGGATGTTAGTGTCAGTGTGTGGGTAAGGTAATTGTGTGATAGTGACGGACGTTAGGGTAGGGTGCAGGTGAGGTAAGTCTGCGATAGTGACAGACTTAAGGGTAAGGGGCGGATTAAGTGAGTTAGGATTAGGGTATGGGTAAGGTAAGTGTGTGATAGTGACGGACTTGAGGGTTAGGGGCGGATTAAGTGAGTTAGGGTTAGGGTGCGGGTAAGGTAAGTGTGCGATAGTGACGGACTTGAGGGTTAGGGGCGGATTAAGTGAGTTAGGGTTAGGGTGCGGGTAAGGTACGTGTGCGATACTGACGGACCTTAGGGTTAGGGTTTGGGTTAAGGTTAGTGCATAGATAGTTGTGTATGTAAGGTTTAGTGTAGGTTTGTAAGGTTTTTGGTGTGCTTGTGTTGTGTGTGTGTTTTTCAGGAAAGTTATTTGTTTTGTTGATTGTCGGGATTGTGGTTTGTCGGGCATGTGAAGTTTCGTGTTTTTGAACTTTCGGTTTTGTCGTGTCAGTTATTTCGTTGTCAGTGTTTTGGTGTGTCGGTGTTATCAGGTAGACATATATATTTATATATTTATATGTTTATATATTTATATGTTTATATGTTTATATGTTTATATATTTATATATTTATATGTTTATATATTTATATATTTATATGTTTATATATTTATATATATATATATATATATATATATATATATATATATATATATATATATGTTGCTAACGTCAACGGACTTACACTGATGAACATTAACGCACCAAATGCTCTGAGCCTAACCCTTAGTTTATACAATTACTAAAACAGTGGTTTTTTTTCCAAGGGATACAGGCTGCCCTGTATTCTCCATGTGTGGGTTTGTGTAGCCCACACCCCCACACACCCGCTACTTATTTGCTCCAACTCCGAGATGACACAATCCCCAGGAAAAGAACATCGTCTCTATTCCCAGGGATTGTCCATTCTTACACAGCTGTTGACCATTTGTATACTTGACCAAAATATATATATATATATATATATATATATATATATATATATATATATATATATATACATATGTGTGTATGTGTAGAGAGAGAGATTGGACATTTCAACTCAAGTTCCTTCCAGACAAGAGGAATAATCCCTCTGTTTAGCAAAGTACCTAAATCATATATAAATAAAGTACCAGCATGTAAATGGCTAATCCTCAAATTTTGCAAAACAGTATGAGGCTTGATCAAGGTTTGTTGGTGGGCTTGTTTCTTATGCAAATATCACCTATGTTTTACATTTCAGGTACAAATAAGGACCAGTAGAAAAAGCTGCTGAATTTAATCAGCTATAACTTGTCTCATTTAAACAAAATCATCTCCGAAGCAAACACCCTGTAACTGAATCACTGTTAGAGCCAAATGTCATTTTGGCTGAGGAAGAGGTCTACAATGACATAGCAAATCTGAGTGGGACTTGCTTATAACAACACTCTCTTTCCTTTTACCATGTTTAAAGATGACCTATGTATTAAATTGTTCGTGTATCAGTATGGGGTGAGAATGCCTTGCACGGAAATGAAAGGAGATGGGATTCCTGTAATGACAGAGGCGTTATAGATAGTGTGCAGATAAAAAAGATCATTTCTTCTAACAGCTTTCCAATGCCTCTGGATCAAATTAAACAGAAAATGGGATTCTGAAAACCTTACTCTCACCCTCAAGTGCCAGTTGTAGCAAAGCACAAGATAAACTGATGATGATGATGATGAGGCATGTTCAAATATGCTGCTGGACCTAAGCACAAAAAGACTTGTGGCTTTCTGCAAGCTGTTTGTGGCTAGCATCATTTGCAGGCCTAAACATAATGCAGTTCATGGAATGGAATGTACCAACAATCATTACTGAATGGAATGTACCAACAATCATTACTGAATGGAATATACCAACAATCATTACGGAATGGAATGTACTAACAATCATTACCGAATGGAATGTACCAACAATCATTACCGAATGGAATGTACCAACAATCATTACCGAATGGAATATACCAACAATCATTACCGAATGGAATGTACCAACAATCATTACCGAATGGAATGTACCAACAATCATCACCAGTGTGCTGAGTGTGCTGCACATTTCATTCCAAGATTTCAGCTGTTCCGACCAGGTTCTGCATAACCAGTTCAGGGAAACCACCCAAATCTTGCTTTAGGTGGCTTGTTCAGCTTTGTGATTTCTTTGTCAGGTTGTGGTGCTCTGATTGGTGATTCTAAACTAATAAAACCGAACCAGATTGCCAAATTCTGTTTTGGCCATACCCCCAATCATGCTAAATGAGATGGCACACTCAGCCATATGAAGCCATCTTGCAGCTTAGTGTATCATATTTAACTCCCTCATTAATTATGTATGAGGTTCATGTGAAGCCCTGTTTGTTAATGGTTAATAGTAATCACTGATAATCACCAGTATGAATAAACTCCAGTCTACATCTTCTGAAACCAGTCCTGTATGTGTTTGTATATGTTTGTATGTAGATCAGAAAAGCTGTACAGGTTTTATAGAAATCTGTTCATAAGGTTTTATACTCAATTTATAGCTGAAAGCAAGTACTATAGCAAAGACAAGCATACATTAAACTGCACCTTGGAGTCTTGGGTTTGATTCCATTAGACTTCACTTTCAGACTATGAGAGACTGAACAGGGTCATTTTATCAGACAGTTTTATGATCATCCTGAAATGATGCAATTGCCACAATTAGAAGAAGAAGAATAGGAATTTCAATACAATTGAGTCTTGTGATCTTTTAAAGATTGACATTATCCGCCCTCAGGCTGCATTCCCTTTCTGAAGGAGGCCTTGGCCAGTCGAGTTCAGGGTAAATTTGAGGGTAGTCATCCAGTCATCAGGGTCCTGTTTGAAGGATAATAGTGTAGCGCACTGCTTAGTCTG
>NC_056742.1:502952079-502982079 GCF_019279795.1 Protopterus annectens
TGATAAAGCTGCCTCAGTTTGATTTTGTTAATATTCAACACAATATACAATGTTTATATTTATACAATACATGATTTTTATTAGAACTATGTATTATTATATATTATATATATATACATATTTTTAAACAATTTTAGACATAATTATTTATTAAATGTTTTAATTATATATATAACATATTTTTTGATAACAACAATATTTTAGATTGTGAAATTTATGTGACAACTCCTCACCCCATACTAGTAGCATAGGTCTTGTATTTATTATATTTTATCAATTTAGCTTTAATTACATGCTTTTATATTTCCATTTGTTCATATATACAACATCTATTTTTATATATTCATTTATTTTTATATATTCATATATATTTTTATATTTCCACATTGTCTTCCACTTATATTCATTATATGTCTATTTATTTACTTTTAGCCCTTTGAAATATACCTTACAACAATAATATTTATTATATTCATATTTATTATTATAGATTTAATAAATAGTTTGGTTTATTTATGTTTATCTTTTGAAATAAAATAACCCACATTGTAGCACAGATAACAAAATCACACCTAGAAATATATTTAAAGGTTTGAATAATTTAAAATAAAATAAAATATATTATATTAATTATTTGATAATATGCACATTATAAAATATAACATATATGCAATGCAGCATCGATATTTTATATATACATATATATATATATATTTTTTTAAGTATTTATATGCACAGTAGCACTTTATTAAGAGGATTAAGAACAGAAACACACTAATGGGTTAAAATTGGTCTGGACAAGTCAGTTATTTATTTTTGCTGTTTTTTTAACATGTTTATGGAATGATTGATTCAATTTGGTAATTATTGAATAATTACTGCAGTTTAGAATGGTATAAAAATGTGAGGCACTGTATACTAATTATTCTGATGAAATCTGCTTAGGGCAGATGAATCTGGTGGATTTAAAATTGTAATAAAGACTATCGGTTTGTTTGAACGGAGTTCCGTATTTGTTATTGGTTGCAGTTCGGTTCATTTTACATATGTTACAGGTATGGTTAGATCTGTTACCTCAGCTGCTTGTATGTCACTGCAGGCTAGTCATGCCATGGGCGCACTGCTACAAGAGATTACTTGAAAACACATTTCAGAGGAAATGAACACATAATAGCAGAACTACAAAAATACACCTTTCTGGGCTCGAACTCCACACTTTTATCAAGGGCGTATTCTCAAGAGCTGTGCATTAGCAATGCATGCCATGGATGCATTTGCGGAAAGCATGAATGTGAAACACAGTGCAGGGGAACGGAAACATGATAAAAGGACAAAAGTGCAGATCAGAGTGTGTGATATACCTTTAAGAAGTTTTCTAGGAATCAACAGATGTATATAAGTACTTAGCATGTGCAAGAAAGACTGCCATTTTGAGTGAACAGCCAGAGTGAGAACATGCAAGTATGTAGTCAGTCAGTTAGACAGCTTCCAGAGTGAGAGCATGTACGTATGTAGTCAGTCCGTTAGACAGCTTTCAAAGTGAGAACATGCAAGTATGTAGTCAGTCAGTTAGATGGTTCAAGTTTAATGTTCCTGCCATCCATTCTGATATACTTGAATACAATAAACTATGTAAATGAAAACCCAGGCCTCAACCTCTTCTTAATGTACATAAGAAGAGCGACATGGTATCAGAATGAGATCCAGACTTACAGCAATGAGGCAACCGGTTAAAGTTGGAGTAATATATAGAAGTGGATCATCCCTAGTTCTCAAATGACTCACAAAACAGGTCAAAAGCAAATTACAGGTAATAAAACTTACTTAAATAATTTCTTTTGATGTAGATATAAAACAAAGCACTCAAAAGGCTCAAAACGACTTTTTTATTAAACAAAATGTCCAAAATTGAGACATTTTGATAAAAACATTCAAAATAGGTACGAACATGTTTGAAACAATATCCAAATTGCATAAAATGTATAACAAAGGGAAGACAACAGTATTTTTTCATGTACTACTTTTCGTATTAACTAAAGTTATTCAAAATATCCGAACTGTGTAAAGTGTTTGCCAGTGTGTGTAGTATTACAGTGCATTTATTTCACAAAGCACATCTTTCAGAGTATATTCTTTTCAAGAGTTTATTGTGCATTTGAATATTATTACCAGTACCTGATGTGTGTGAATGTTCATACCTAATTACAAGGGCCATTTTGCTTTGTGTTTTATTATATTCTGTGAGCATGGCAGAAGGATTTCGTAGACCCACATCACTTGTGTTTCATAACAATATTGCAGAAAATTGGAAAGTGTTTGTGCAGGAATATGATATTTTCATACAAGCTGCTTATTTTGACAAAGATGCACCTACAAATCCATTTATTCTACTTAAGTTAGCTGGTTCAGAGGCCATTGAAAGTGAGCATTCATTTGTATATGCTCCTGGTGTGTTTGAAGGGGAGGAAGAACACCGTACTGTGGTACCAACTGAAACGAGAAGACCCTGAGTGCTTAAAACATAAAGTTAGAGAAATGTGTAATCCCCAAACAAATGTTACAATGGAAAGGCACTCATTTTACACAAAGGATCAAAAGTCTGATGAAACTTTTGCAGCATATATCTGACTTGAGAAATAAAGCTAAAATGTGCAGATCTGGTGATTTGAGAGATGAGTTGATAAAAGGCAGGCTTATGTGTGGTATTAATAATGACACATTGAGAAAGATTTTGCTTTGAGATAGTGATGTGACATTACATAGGGCCATTGATATTTGTCAGATGTATGAGATTACATAAAAGCACACAAGTATGCTCACAAATGAGAATAGCTGTGGAAGGCACAGTGATGAAGCTCATATTGATAGTATACAGCATGTGGTTAAAAGAAACAGGCCCAAGCACATGGCAGCTACTGCAGGTCCTGTAACAATCCCTGGGAAACCCTGACTCTTTAAAACAAATTCCAGAGCATGCTCAGGGAAGCATAAGGTCAGTCAGCAAAGTCAAAACATGTGCCTCCACCCAGTTTCATAGTCAACTGCTGTAAATGTGGTAGAAATCACAAACCCAAAAGAGAAAAGTGCTCAGTTTTTGGTCAGCAGTGTCATTCTTGCAATAAGTGGAATCATGTCAAAAGATTTTGCAAATCAAATAAGGCACATTCTTTTATTAAAAGGGGGCATTCCAAGAGGCAAGTTGATCAGTTAGAAAGCTGTGAACCTGTGTTTTATGTTGACAGTGTGTCTGTGCTTGGTGAAACAGTCAACGCAGTCGATTTGTGGACAAAGAATGAGATCTTGTGTACTATTTGGATTAATGGGGGTCCCGTAGAGCTCAAAGTAGATACCGGCTCAAAGTACAATGTTATGTCAGCAGAAATATTTGCTAGAGTTAAAGCTACAGAACAACTTGATTTGACAAAGTGTATGAAGCTTGTTGTTTATGATGGTGAAGAGATTCAAACCAAATGCTTAGTAGTGCTTTCATGTTACTTTGCTGGGAACAACTATGACTTGTAATTTTTCATAGTCAAGAGACATGTGCAGTCATTATTAGGCCTCAGAGCAGCTAATCAATCTGTGACCCGGTGATCCACTGTGGAGATCCCTAACCAGGAAAAGCCGAAAGACGTTGTTTGTTAGTAGAGACAGTTTGAAAATGGGACTGCTTTCACTTCATAAAAAGTCCATCATGCAAGTCTGCATGACAACTGGTCAAATTTTGGGTGTAAGTAACATGTCCTATGCAGACTGCCTCAGGGCCCTATCCCTGTATTCTATCTCTTATAGGCTAATGAGGGGAGATCCATGGCAACTCTGATAGGCTCCTGCATATCCACAAAACAAACAGCACCAGAATTACCCATTCTAAAGACTTAAACCTTGCCTGTGATATTAATAGGACCTATTGGAGAGACAGGTATGTATCCCAGAGACTACTCCTTCTATGGAACAGGCACCCCATCCATATGAAGCAGAGTTCTTCCTTAATCCAAGTGTAACTTGAACAATTGCATGAGGAACAGGAAATCCATTCCTGGTTTGCCACCTGTGTATCTAATGGACACAGGCACCCTGCAAATGTTTCATCTCCCATGTCCCTGCTTACACTTATCAGGGGTACCAGAACTTCTTGTTCCAATGACACTTTAAGGTGTGAAACATGGCAGCCCTCCATCCCTGTGTTTGCTGATGAGAATAAAGGCTCAACAGTAACTCCATCATCAGATGGTTAAAGATAGCATGATCAATGGCCTCATCCTTCAGTCTAAACCACCTTCCATAATTCTGGACAAATGAGCAACGTGTGAACACTTACTAACAGCTTACAAACAACTTTAACATTTAAGATCACAGCAAGGTTAATGTGTCATGCTACATATAAACCACAGATACTTAGACATGTGGATGGTATCGTGTAATGTGATAGTCCTGTTCTGATTACCTCTTTAGCCTGCATATAGTCATTTGATGTTAGCTGTTTGTAAGAAACTTTATATAGTTACATTTTTACATAAAAAACAACAACACAGTTACATCCCACCATAATTAGCCCCATAAACTATATCATTTGACTGCATATAGTTATTATGTTTATTTCCCTGCCTCACTGGACCAAAATGAAAGGACAACCTGCTTGTTCCCCTTCTGTTGCCATACTCATAGTACTTGATATCCTCACGCACTATTTTATGCTTGCAAATAATCTCTTACTCAGCACAAATAGTTATTCTTGTGACAGATCCAAATATTTAAAGTCAGAGGCTTCTCTCTCTCTCTCCCTCTCAAAAAAAAAAAATAGGCTGTGAACTCCACATATTTCCAGCACATTCTGAACAAGGTCACAATACAATGTCTTGTGCTATGGCTATAAGAAAATTGCCAAATCTTCCTAGATCCATGAAGGCTAGGGGTGGAAGTCATAACATTCAGCTCTTTGCGCTGTGAGTAGCAGTGTGTGTGTGTGTGTGTGTGTGTGTGTGTGTGTGTGTGTGTGTGTGTGTGAGTGTGTGTATGTGTGTGATTCAGAAAACACAACTATACAACTTGGCCTGCTGAAAAAGTTGGGTCAGACGTGTTATATGCTAATGACTGCATAAATATGCAACAGATTTTTTAATGAGGCAAAAAACATGGAGGAGTGATTCAGAAATGTTTAAACATTGTGCAGTGAAACTGCAACGGCCTTAGATTTGTACATGAGCTGTTGCTTGTGTTCAGACAGTGGAAGCCACTGAATAATGTCAGAGGTCACTGAAGCTTTTGTAAACCTGTATCTGCAAGAGGCTGTACAGCATAACTTTACAAGATAAGTTTTACAACATAACAATACAACAACTAAGCAGGTACATGCAATGTAAAAATTATGCATACAAAATCACCAGACTGTGCTGAGCAATACATAGTCTAGGTGTGCTGTGCATCAGATATAGGCAATCTGAGCAACAGTGCACAAACGCCAGGTTGATGAGATAGGCAATCTAAGCAACAGTGCACAAACGCCAGGTTGATGAGATAGGCAATCTAAGCAACAGTGCACAGATGCCAGGTCAATGTTGTCATTATTTACACAGGATGTGAATGGCATAGATAACTATATAAGAGCTAAGCAGACTTATATAGTAAAAAAATGATGGACAGAGAAAACACCAGACTGTGCTTACCCATATATAGGTCAGCCATGTTGTACATCAGACATAGGCAACCCAAGTAGCAACGTACAAAAGGCAGGGCATGTAATCATGTTGTGCACAGGTGGGGAAGGGAGTGCAGGAGTGCATGTCTCTCACAGCAGAGAAGTGCAGGAGTGCAAGCACAGAGGTGCAGAAAAATAGCAAGTGTTGCAATGGAAGAGAGAAGTGCCAACAATAAGATGAGTGGCTTAATGTTAGGAAGGGCTAGGGTCATTAGAAGTGTGCAATGTGCTGGGAGCTATGGTGCTGTGTCTGTGTGGACATATTCTCAGCATGTGGTGCAGCACTCTGCTGTGGCCTAATGGACATGTCCAGGGCATGCTGTGTTGTGGCCTAATGGACATGTCCAGGGCATGCTGTGCTGTGCCCTAATGGACATGTCCAGTGAATGCTGTGTTGTGGCCTAATGGACATGTCCAGGGCATGCTGTGTTGTGGCCTAATGGACATGTCCAGTGAATGCTGTGTTGTGGCCTAATGGACATGTCTAGGGCATGCTGTGCTGTGGCCTAATGGACATGTCAAGGGTATGCTGTGCTGTGGCCTAATGGACATGTCTAGGGCATGCTGTGCTGTGGCCTAATGGACATGTCCAGGGCATGCTGTGCTGTGGCTTAATTGACATGTCCAGGGCATGCTGGACAGAAGGTTCAGCTTTCCATGTACACACCCTGACTCACAAAAGCTGGTTCTGCCAGGAGTTGCACCAGCTGTTCCACATGTCAGTGTGCTACCTGATTGTGACCACTATCCACTGAAGGATGTGCCAGCATGATGACCATGACCATAGGGATGGCCTCTGCTAGGTGTAGACACATCCACAACTGATGTTGCAGGGGACATGCTAGCACCACAGAAGTGGAGTCTTCCTCATTTATGGCCAGGTTGACTAACATTTGAGGACACTGTAGATGATTGGTCATGATGATGACCCCTTAGTGACAACCCTGAGTAGACACTGCACATTCTATAGTGTGATGCATTCTATCCAATAAATAACACATATGGTTCATGCACTACTATATATCAGCATGCACAGCCATGATGAACCTCACAGCCAATGCTGAAGGTGTTTTGGAATTCGCCTGTGCATCCACATTCACTCTGCACATATGTTAGGTTGCAACTACTGACATACGATCCTCAGGGGTAGGGTGATAACCCTGCCTCTGATAAGCACTGGCACCTAATCCTCCCTGTGTGGACCCATATTATTGTTGTGGGCTTAATAATGTGTCTTTTGTAAGTAGGAAGTAATTAGCACATTATCTCAAAATACCAAGTGCTATCAGACTGGCTAAAGACGTGGTGTGAGCTGTCTGTAAATTCTGTGCTAGCCAAAGTGTGAGTGTGCTTAAGGAATGCAATATGGTTTTAAGTCAGTTGAAACAGGAATTAAGTCACCTAGTACCAGTAATCATTATTTGTCTGTGATTATTGTAGGACTGGTCAGGTCAGCTTAGCTACAAATTACACTTACAATGGAGATTACTAATAAACAATGAAACTCTAATGGTTTGCTGGTAGCCAAACTCACCAGAATAAGGCTCTAGGGAAAAACGTCCAGAACAATTAGCATGGTATAATGTATACAGTAAATATAACACACCACTATATTATATTATATTATATTATATTATATTATATTATATTATATTATATGTTACATTATATTATATTATATTATATTATATTATATTATATTATATTATATTATATTATATTATATCATATTATATAAATCATATTATATCAATCATATTATATCATATTATATTATATCATATCATAGCATATCAATCATATTATATTATATTATATTATATTATATTATATTATATTATATTATATTATATTATATTATATCAATCATATTATATCATATTATATTATATTATATCATATCATAGCATATCAATCATATTATATTATATTATATCATATCATAGCATATCAATCATATTATATTATATTATATAATATAATATTATATTATAGTAAGTTACATTATATTATATTATATTGTATTATATTATATTATATATTATAACTAAACAGTGGACATAGTATTGTCATAGTATTTTAGTTTGTATACAGAGATATTTCAGAGCAATGCTGGCTTGGATGGTACACTTTTTGAACAGTGCACTTGTAGAGGAAACAATTGTTACAACATTGCTGTAAGAAGAAAAAAAAACATCTGCAGAACAGCAGGCAGCAAGAGATGGTGCTAATACATTTATTTGAACAGGACTGTAATGAGGGAAAATATTATGGTAATCCCCCTATTAGGGAATCCACCATAAAAATTTTCTCCAAAGCCAACTTCATGCTTCTTAAGACAGAAGTGGCAAACGTCACGACACCCATGCAGACAGACAATAGAGGTACAACTGCTGAATCCTACACAAATGCACTTTATAAGCACTTACATGAGTGCATGGATCATGCTATCTCTAACAGAACCAAGATGCTAGCCTCCAAAAAAAATGAAGCCAATTTGGTGGTCCCCTGCCATAAACAAACTCTACAACAGAAGAAAGAAACTTGCAAAAAAGAGTAAAATCCCATGATTGGAGGAACTCACTGGTCAGCCTCAATAAGAAGCTGAGATCCCTCATAAAAATCCTCCAAAGCTAGTTATGAAAACAAAATCACCACTGATTCTAAAGACAAACACAAAGCATTCTATAGCTATGTCAAGAATCTCAATGGCATCACTCAGATCTGCTCTGCATTACAGCACAATGGCACTAAATATACAGAACCAACTGATATTGCCAACATCCTGGCAGATAGGTTCACTGCTAACTTTACCCCTCGCTTACCCACTAAAGGGCCCATCTCTATACCAGAAAAATGCAGAATTCCTGTAATCATGGCTTCACAGGTAAAAACCACACTCTCCAAAGCCAAGAAAACAGTATCCATGGGACCTGACAACATCCCAGGCTGCGTTCTACATGAATTACAGAATGAACTGGCACACCACCTAAACACCATGTTCAATCATAGCCTCACTCAGGCTTTGTGCCCACTGAATGGTGCACAGTGACGGTTATCCCACTCCACAAAGGGGGAGCCACCATGGACCCCGGGAACTACCACCCCATTAGCCTGATGAGCCTGGTCTGCAAGGCCATGGAACATATCATCATGGAACTTATAAACAAAGACATAGGTAATCTCCAGACTCTGGACCCCACCCAGTTTGGGTTTGTAAAAGACAGATCATGTCTCCTAAACCTGATAGGCTTCTTTGAAGTAGTCACCAAAGCTGTAGATGAGGGTAAGGTGGTTCACACAGCCTATCTAGATCTCGCCAAGGCTTTTGACACCATACCCCACTCTGGAATTATAGATAAACTCATTAAACCAGGTATAAATCCCTATGTCACAAGATGGGTTGCCAACTGGCTGACTGACAGAACCCACAATGTGAAAGTAGCAGACTCCAAATCCGACTTCAGACCAGTCTCAAGTGCAGTACCACAGGGTTCAGTCCTAGATCCTCCCCTGTTTGGGTTCAGTCCTAGATCCTCTCCTGTTTGGTATCTACTTTTCTGAAGTACAGGCTAACACAGATCTTTGGCTAACAAAGTTTGCAAATGACTGCAAACTAAGAGCCATAATCAAAACTCCTAACGATGTGGACATCCTACAAAAGGACCTCACTGAGACAGATGCCTGGTGTCAAAGCCATGGCCTCAATCTCATTGCCAAAAAGTGCATTGCCATCCCCTTTGATAAAAACTCTGTACCCATGTGCTACCACATAGGTGGCAGTCTACTTAACACAGAAAGTGTGATGAGACCTTGGGACACAGTTGGACAGTAGTCTCCTTTGATAATCACATCGCCACAGCAGTCAGGAAATTCTTCTACATGGCACACCTCATCACAAAAGGTTTCTCATCCAGGAAAAAAGAGGTCATTGTTCCCCTCTACTCATCACTCAGACCCATTATAGAGTATAACACCCCTTTTTGTATGTACCTCACAAGACATCTGCAACAACTGGAAAGGCTGCAGAAATACATCACAAATAGGATTACCGGCCTCAAACAGATGCCCTATGTAGACTGTCTCAAAAAACTCCAGCTTTACTCCGTCGCATATTGCCTACTCAGAAGCGATCTCTGCCTAACATACAAAGCTATGTCAAACCCAAAGCTGTTGGACATGCTTCACTTAAAGAAATCCTAATCCCTCTGAACTACAACCTCTAGGGACCTAAACCTTGTCACCACAATAAACAGAACATGCTGGAGGGATAGATTCCTGTCGCAGAGACTTCCCATACCCTGGAACAAACTTCCTATCTTTATCAAACAAAGCTCCTCATTAGCACTCTTCAAGGAAAAACCTTGATGACTGGATGGGAAATAGGAAATTCACCCTGGGGATCATCTCTGGGGCTCTGCTCAACAGGGCAAAGGAAAATAATTTTCTTGGGTGGCGAAAGCCAGGGTATCTTTCTGGGTAGGCTTATATAGGCCCTAGGGCCAATAGACTGGTACCTACCTATGAACCTACGTACAAGGAGGGAAAATGTTATGTAATGAGGGAAAATATTTTATGATAATATGTAAGGAGGGAAAATATTATTTGACAGTGTTCTAAGGATAGAAAATTCAATGAAGCATGTATGGATGAAATAACAAATTAAACTGTCTTTGGTCACTTTTAAGGAATTTCAGAAAATCTGCCCTCTGGCTCTTATACAGTAAGGATGAGCATGATGCTGCAAAGTGCACAATTCAGCTCAATCAAGAGCAAAGTCATGCAATGCAGCAGAAATTAGACCAAGGAAAAGACAAGCATCAGTCAACAGAAACTCTCCGTGCTAATCCATTTCTAGCAAATATCTGATAACACCACACATTTTTCTTCTCTTTCACAAAATAAAACTAGCTCAACAATTCTAAACTCCAAAAATAATGTGAGACAACAAAAGTCCCAATACTGATTATAAATCATTCACTTTGTTAGGGTTGAAGGGATCATATTTATTTATTTATTTATTGCAGTTTGTTAACTGGGAAAGTCCATTGGGCCACGTTGAGCCCATTTTCAATGGAGGCCCGGGGAGAAAAGCTCCAGCAATGAGAGTATTTATAATATTTACAATCACCAAAGAAACAAAAAATAGTAATAACAATAATTACAAAAGAGTTAAAAATCCAAGTAATACACAATATTTAACAGTTCATACAAAGTAACATTGAGATATGAACATAAATTCAACATAGTCATTTATTGTGACTCATAGGTTGAAATTGGGATAGGAATGTTGAAAGGGGTATAAAGCTTCAGGTGGGGTGAGAGCAGGAGCATTCCCAAAGGGAGGACAGATGAGAGTAGAGTAAGCTCTTGAAGGTGGAGGCATTATGGGTAGTTCTAATATGAGGGGGAAGTGAATTCCAGGATCTGGCAAGAGAAAAAGATAGTAGCAGTTGTCCTGGAGTACGTATGGGTTTGTAAACTTCAAGGAGATTTTGATTATTGCTTCTGAGTAGTCTATGTGGCTGATGCAGTTTTAGGGTGGAGGAGAGGGAAGGGCAGTAAAGGGTTTGAAAATAAATGTATGTGCAGTTGTGAGTTGAATATGTGTCAGATAGTTGGGACGTTCCAACCAGTTTACAGAACGGAGGGAATCACAGTGATGAGTGGAGGATTTGGATCCGGTGGCAAACAGAGATTTTATTGTAGCAGGAAGATAGTTTCGATTTGAGGGTAGATTGAAGATTAGTAAGGAGAGGGGCTCCATATAGGAGTGAGGGAATGAGGTATGTGGTAGCTAGTAGTTTGGTTGAGGGAGTGAAGTAGCAGTTATGTCGATATAGTATTCCAAGTTTCTGATGAGTTTTCTTAATATTAGTTTGTAGGTGTATGTCAAATTTTAATTGATCATCAATAACTACTCCAAGTAGCTTAGTATTAGGTATGACTTCTATAGCAGTTTTGTTTGGGCTGAAAATAGAGAAGGATGCTTTGTCGATTTTGGTGTGTCTGGAAGGGGTGAATATCATGATTTTGGATTTGGATGCATTGAGAGCTAAATGGTTATCTAGGATCCACTTTTCGGTGTGGGAAAAGGCATCTTGGGTTAGATTCTTAAGTTTGGGGAGAGAACGGGTGGAGCAGATGATGGTAGAGTCATCTGCGTACTGAACAAGTTTAGCATTAAGGATGTTCTGGTAGAAGTCATTGATGAAAATATTGAATAGTAAGGGGCCCAGTGTTGAGCCTTGTGGAACACCACTTGGGGTGTGGGTGAAGGAAGAAGTACAATTATTCCACTTTACAGCTTGTTGTCTATCTGAGAGATAGCTGGTGAACCAGTTAATGGAGGAAGAGGATAGATTGATATGAGAGAGCTTGGTCAAGAAGATATTATGGAATACAGTATTGAATGCTTTAGATAAGTCGAGAAGGAGGGTAGATACTATGTTGCAGGAATCACGAGCAGAGTTAATGATTTCAAGAAAGGAGAGCAAGGCAGTAGTGGTACTATGACCTGATCTGAAGCCATGTTGAGAAGGGGTCATTAGTTGGTTGTCTAACAGATAGCGTAGGAGTTGCAGATGGATGCATTTTTCTAGGATTTTTGAGATAGAAGGAATAGCTATTGGGCAGAAATTGGAGACTACAGAGTTGCTTCCTCCTTTGTGGAGGAGGATGATGAAGGCTTTTTTTCCAAATGAGGGGTATGTAGGAGTCTTGGATAAAGCAATTTATTAGTATGCTGATAGGTAGAGTTATACCATCACAGCTAGTCTGAGGAAGTTAGATGGTATTTTGTCAAGGGTGTTAGAACCAGGTTTTAGTTTTCTTAGGAGTTTTGTAATGATATCTGTAGGAATAGGCTTGAGAGAAAAAGAAGGGAGATCAGTATAATTGGAGGTTGGCAGGTTTGAATTAGATGTATTCGATGAGGTGGGGGTAGGTGTATTATTAGGGAATGATGAGGTGAGTTTAGCTATTGAGTCTATAAAAAAGGAATTGAATTGAGTTGCTAGGGCATGGTCTGGAGAGTTGGGGTTGGGGCAGGGGTTTTCTTTTTGGCCAGGATGGAGAACTGAGGAGATACTATTCCAGAATTTTCTTGGGTTGGTTTTATGGTTATTTTGAAGTTTAAAATAGTAGGATTTTCGGTCGGTAGCTATTTGTTTTTTTACCTGATTTTGAAGTTGATTGTATTCAGAGAGCTGGGTGTTTTAAATTTTTGATAGTATTTCCAAGATTTGTCTCTGAGATGCAGAAGGGTTTTAGTCTCTTTGGTTAGCCAGGGGGCAGTTATGGTTTTGACTCTTTTGGTTCTGGATGGGGGGCAAAGCAGTTTAGCAGGTTAGTAAATACTGTGTTGAAGTGAAAGATTGCAGCATCCAGAGGAAGGGTTTTTAGGGGGTTCCAATTTGTGTATTACAAAGTGTCAGAGAAGGTTTGAGGATTGAAGTTCTTTATGGTACGGGTTGTTGTGTGTTTCAAAGTGTCAGAGAAGGTTTGAGGATTGAAGTTATTTATGCTACGGGTTGTTGTGTGTTTCAAAGTGTCAGAGAAGGTTTGAGGATTGAAGTTCTTTATGGTACGGGTTGTTGTGTATTTCAAAGTGTCAGAGAAGGTTTGAGGATTGAAGTTCTTTATGGTATGGGTTGTTGTGTGTTTCAAAGTGTCAGAGAAGGTTTGAGGATTGAAATCCTTTATGGTACGGGTTGTTGTGTGTTTCAAAGTGTCAGAGAAGGTTTGAGGCTTGAAGTTCTTTATGGTACGGGTTGTTGTGTGTTTCAAAGTGTCAGAGAAGGTTTGAGGATTGAAATCCTTTATGGTACGGGTTGTTGTGTGTTTCAAAGTGTCAGAGAAGGTTTGAGGATTGAAATCATTTATGGTACAGGTTGTTGTGTGTTTCAAAGTGTAGAGAAGGTTTGAGGATTGAAATCCTTTATAGTACATGTTGTTGTGTGTTTCAAAGTGTCAGAGAAGGTTTGAGGATTGAAATCCTTTATGGTATGGGTTGTTGTGTGTTTCAAAGTGTCAGAGAAGGTTTGAGGATTGAAATCCCTTATGGTGCAGGCTGTTGTGTGTTTCAAAGTGTCAGAGAAGGTTTGAGGATTGAAATCCTTTATGGTACGGGTTGTTGTGTGTTTCAAAGTGTCACAGAAGGTATGAGGATTGAAATCCTTTATGGTACGGGTTGTTGTGTGTTTCAAAGTGTCAAAGAAGGTTTGAGGATTGAAATCCTTTATGGTACGGGTTGTTGTTGTGTTTCAAAGTGTCAGAGAAGGTTTGAGGATTGAAGTTCTTTATGGTACGGGTTGTTGTGTGTTTCAAAGTGTCAGAGAAGGTTTGAGGATTGAAATCCTTTATGGTACTGGTTGTTGTGTGTTTCAAAATGTCAGAGAAGGTTTGAGGATTGAAATCCTTTATGGTACGGGTTGTTGTGTGTTTCAAAGTGTCAAAGAAGGATTGAGGATTGAAATCCTTTATGGTACGGGGTTGAGATATATTTGTGCTTTAGATGGAGAGGGGAAGGAGAGCGATATGACAAAGCAGGCAGATGAACACTGAGGGGGTCAGGGAGGGTGCCAGAGTTTGAAATATTTTTAGGGTGGGAGACTTGTATCCAGTCCAGAACAGTGCATGTGCTGCTATCCTTGTTGAGTCTAGTCGGAGTATTGATTAACTGAGTGAAATTATATAGGTTAATAGTCTGAGAAGGAGTAGGTGAGTGTATAGAGGACCAGTTGATATTAACTTCACCTAGGATTATTGTTTCATTGTTTATGTTAGAGGTAAACCATGACAGGATATCCTCCAGAATAGGGAGATTGTTGCCTGGAGGTATGTAAAGAGTAGCTATGCATATACTTGTATGGTTATTAACTTTTATGAGGGCTAGGGTTAACTCAGCAGTAGCAAATTGGGGTGTGGGTTTAGTATAGGGTGTTACTGTTAAGGTAGAGGAGGAAAGTAAGGCTAATCCTCCACCTTTCTTCTGAGGTCTGTCATTTCTTATGAGGCGGTAGTTGGGTGGGGTTATTTCAGTGTCTTTTATAGGTTCATAGGTTCATAGGTTCATACTAGGCTATCTGCCCTAGGGCATTTATAAGCCTAGCCAGAGTGTGTGTGGCTTTCACCACCCCTTAGGATGAGAATACTATACCCATTAGTTTGCTGTGCCTCTGTCCAGCAGTGACACAGAGATGATTCCCGGGGTAAACCTATGATCTCCCATCCACTCATCAAGATTTCTCTTGAACAGAGTCAGTGAGGGGCTCTGCCTCACATGGACTGGGATTCTGTTCCATAGTGTAGGGAGTCTCTATGGAACAGAATCCAACAACCTCTATATACCTCAATAAAGATTCACCCTCCACAGCCTAAATTTCACTTTATATGTGGTTTTAGCCAGGTTTTGGAGATAGAGAGAATATCAGGGTTGTTGTGGGAGATCCAAGCATGGAAATGTGGTATTTTATTGCATAGACTATGGGCATTAGTTGTAGCAAAAAGCAGGGATTTATGAGTGGGGGGTGCAGGAGTTGAGTGTGAGATGGAGGAGTGGTTATTAGAGGGACCAGGGTTTGGATGGATGTTGCCAGAAAGGAGGACTGAGGTTAGCTTGAGAGAGGAGAAAGGATAGGTATTTACAATGTTTGTGGTTAGACGTTGGGGTGGCATCGTCTATAGTGTCTGGGGTAGTGGGTAATGTAAGTGAATTACAGATAACAGGGAAGAGTTTTCTTCTAAAGAGCAGAGAGTCACTATGGAAGTACAGGTGGAGTGAAATTTAGGCTGTGGAGGGTGACTCTTTATTGAGGTATATAGAGGTTGTATGGAAGGGTGGAGTAAGAGAATTGGGGGAGAGTGGTGAGGTAGAGTAGGTAGAACAGGAAGAGGGATAGGAATATATTGGGTATGGTATGTGAAGGTATAATTTGCATGTTGGAGGTTGGGGTATTGTATGTAGGGGGTATGAAGGAGATGTGGAGGGAAAGGTGGATGAAAAAAGTAAGAATAATGAAATGATAATCTGAGGGCTCTGAAGGAATGGGAGGGGTGTGTGAGAGAAGAGGGGCGGTAACTAGAAAAAAGGAAGAGGGAGCAGAAGTGAGGTATGGGAGAGTGGGGCTAATTGTGAGAGGTTGAGTTTAGGGTGGGAGTGGTTAGGAAAGTATAAGTGTAGGGGTGGTAGGGGCGGGTGAGATATGGGGGCAGGGTAGGGGAGCGGAGTGAGCCCACAGGGAAAAACGGAGTGGGTAGAGCCGAGAAAGGTGAGTGAGATGAGATCTGAGAAACAGTCAGCCACACAGTTTCTGGGAGTTATGTAAAGCTGTTGGCCAGCACAGAGGTAAGCTCAATGCAGACATTTACCTAGTAGCGTGAGTTTCAACTATATGAAATTGTGGGTTTAGTTAACAATTAAAGGATAAAAATACACAAGTAAAGCTTATAACAATGGTTGAGGTTTGCAGGGTATCGGGAGTTAAAATTATTGCACCATTCAGCAAATAAAGAGGGTGTATGATGCCAGCTAGTGGCAAAAGCATGATATGGGCACAAGGAAAAGAAAGAGAAAATAGAGGAGCGTCTTTTCTCAATATTGTATAAAGTTTTAAATGGGACAGTGGGTAGATAGCAGGAAGACAGTATGTGAATAAGAGATGACTATTGTAGGCTGCAAGTGTGCGTACTGCAAAATAAAGAAGTGCAGGGAATACAAAATCCCACATAGTAGATATAAGCACATACACGTTATTGTTGAGAAGCAGTTGGAATGCCTTGGAATGTCTTCTTTTGGGGAGAGCAGGTTTGCGTGGCAGCTTTGTTGAAGGTTGGGGCAGTTTAGTTACACCCGAATGAGATGTTAGTGTTGAGAAGCCATTGGAATGCCTTGGAATGTCTTCTTTTGGGGAAAGCAGGTTTGCGTGGCAGCTTTGTTGAAGGTTGGGCCAGTTTAGTTACACCTGAGACATTAGTGTTGAGAAGCAGTTGGAAATGCCTTGGAATGTCTTCTTATGGGGAGAGCAGGTTTGTGTGGAAGCTTTGTTTAATGTTGGGGCAGTTTAGTTACACCCGAGTGAGTGGTGAGCGCATAAGCAGCCTACAGCAGTAACGACCAGGAACAGGGAATGAGATGTTTAAAGATTTATTTATTTATTATTTTGCCTTTTGTTAACCGGACTAATCCAACTAGGCTGTCGGCCTGTTTTCAGTGGAGACCCAAGGAGAAAAGCATCACACAAAGAACAAATGACCGAGTTACATAAGCAGTAATGAAGATAGGCACGCAAAGCTACATAAATTCATGTCAATATGCGACAAATGAGTATAAGGCAGCAAACATTCAATACAAATAATGGAAATTAACAAACCATAAAAAATTCAACAAAAACATTCACTACAAATTACAAGAGGTAGAAGCCTGTAATAATAAAAATATAGTGTTATAAAAGGTCATCCAGAAAAGCTCTAAAACATGTTTAATGATTACACCAGCCTCGTATAAGGGAAGAAGAAATATTGAACATAGAGGGGTAAAAAGTGGTGGGGTGGGAAGTAAAGTTTATGTGAGTCTCGAGAGTAAAAAATAAAATACAGCTATGAGAAGCAGGGGGGGGGGGTATAGTAGCCAAGGAAGAGGAAGAGATGAGATTAAGGTACAGTATTCTTCAGTGGTACCAATGCAGTATTTATAAAGTTACATTAAAGTCAGGAGAGGAGGATTATTATGGTATAACAAAATTAATGAGTAAACGTTAGGTGGGGTGGTGGCAGGTGCAGGGGGGAGTCAGCAAGGTAGCTCTTCTTTTCTTTTTTGAAGTGAAATGAAGATTTTACAGAACATATATTGGAAAGGAGTTTGTTCCAAATCTGAGATATAGAGATTTTAAAAGCAATCTGCCAATTGTTTTGTTAGGCCTGTAGGTGTCACGTAGCTGCTGGTTAGCCCCCGGGAGAGATCGTAAAGGTTTGTAATGGGATAGGAAGATAGACAGGGAGGGGCAGTCTGCAGGTTTGTGAAGTAGAGAATGTGTCAGCTGTAGTTGAGAAAGTTGGATTAGTTGTGGGAATTCAAGCCACTGTAGTTTAAGGACAAGGCAGTGATGGGATTTGTAAGGGGAGTTACAGGCAAATCTGGGTATCATTGTATGTTTGTTCAAGTATGGCTAAATGATTAGTTTGGAGGTGGGTAAATATAGGGCCATAGAGTAGGCAAGGAAGGAGGTAGGCTTGAGCTAATGAAGTCCTTGAGGCGATAGATAAAAAAATGTGTTTCTATGCAAAAGACAGAGTTTTTGATTGGTCTTTTTGATGAATTGTTGGATATGAATGTCAAATTTCACTTGATCGTCAATTGTAATTCCTAGAAGTTTAGTATGGGAATCAGCATGAATGTTGGTGTTGTCTAGGGAAGAGAGAATGCATGACATTTTAAGGTTGGACATGGATTTTTGAAGGAAAAGAAGAAGCTTAGTTTTCTTCGCATTAAGGATGAGATGTTTATTGATTAAGCATTATTCAATGGTGTTGAAAGAGGTCTGTGTGAGGGACCGGAGGTCAGTAGGGTTATCAGAGAGGGTAATAAGAGTAGAGTCATCAGTGTACTGGATCTGAGATGAGGTGCAGCAGGTGGAGCATAGATTGTTAGTAAAAATATTAAAGAGAAGGCCCTAGAATGGATCCTTGGGGTGCACCTGTTTGGATATGTAGGGAAGGTGAGCAGGAGGTTTGCCATTTAACAGACTGATGTCTGTTAGTCAGATAACTAGAGAACAAGGGAATAGTGGATGTGGAGAGACTGAGTTCAGTTAGTTTAGTAAGAAGCTTGGGGTGGGAGATGGTGTTGAATGCCTTGGAGAGGTGAAGGAATAGACATGATATCAGTTGATTGTTATCTCTAGCCTCTGCTATAGTCTGAGTGAAGGATAGAAGGGCTGTGGATGTGCTATGGTGGGGCTTAAATCCATGCTGAGAGGGACTGAGGAGGTTTTCCTGAAGAAGATAATTAAGAATTTGTTTGTGAATGCATTTCTCTAGAATTTGTGAGAGGGGGGGAGGATGACTTTAAGTCAAACATTGGATGGGTCTGTTTAGTTTCCTCCTTTGTGTAGTGGAATTATATAAAAGGATTTCCAAATTTCTGGGACTGAGGCTTCTGTCATAGAATGGTTGATAAGGATTTAGATAGGATATGCTATAGTACTGGTTGCAAATTTGAGAAATTGGGGGGGGGTCATTTGTCGAAGGAGGGAGAGCGGGGTTTAAGTTTCTGTAATAGGGATTTTCTATAAGCATTGGAAAAAGGTTTCTGAGAGAAAGCTGAGTGGATGCAGGTAGTGGGGGGTGGGGGTTGTGATTGAGTAGTGTCAGGAGGGGTGTTTTGTGGATAGAGTCAATAAAGTACTTGTGTAGTAGGGTTGCCATTTCCAGTGGTGTTTTATTTGGGAAGGGGTTTAGGGTAGAAGGTTTCCCTGGATGGAAAACATTGTTGAGGGTGGACCAAATTTTTTTTGAGATTGAAGTGCGGGTAGATTGAGCTTCTTGACAGGATTTTTTCTTGTCTTGGATAATAAGTTTTTTGATAAGATTTCTTAGGTCTTTGAATTTAAGGAGGAGAGAAGAAGATTTTGATTCTGTCCATTGTTTCCAGGTAGTGTCTCTAAGTTTCAGGGTGGCTAGGATATCTTTGGAGAGCCAGGGTGCAGGATTAGATTTCACCCTAATTTTCCTGATGGATGCTAGGATGCTTAGTATGTTAAGGAAAGTAAGGGAAGTAACGTTACACTCACGAACAGCATCATTTAGAGGAAGGCTGAACAGGTGAGACCAGGGAACAAGACAGAGTTGGCAGTTGAACATTTCTATGTTGAAGTTGGATAGGTTTCAGCAGTCTCTATATAGATGGGTGTTTGATGTATGAGAAGGTACTCTTAATATTGAGACAATGAGGTGACCACTTAAGGAGTCTGGTAAGGTAATGAGATTATAGTACTGATTTGGATTGGAAGTTAAGACCCATTCAAGAATGGAGCTGGAGTTTTTATTGATGCAGGTGGGAGTAGAAATAAGTTAACTGAAACCAAAAATGTTTATACTAAGGCTTGAGGAGTTGGGGGAGAGTTTATTCCAATTGATATTGACATCACCTAGTAAGATTGCCTCATAAGATATATGTTGGGAGGTCCAGGATAGAATAGATTCAAGAATTGGAATATTGTTACAAGGAGGTATATAGACAGATGCTATTGCAAATTTCTTGTAAGGGTTAAGGTGGCAGTTGAGAAAGATGAGTTCAGCAGGTGAAAAATCAGGGAGGGGTAGGTAGAGGGGGGAGAGGTTCAGCTGATCTGAGTACATGATAGCAACACCTTCTCATTTTTGAAAAGCCTGTCTTGGTGGAATATGTTATAGCTGGGTTGGGTAGAATTTCAGAGTTTGTGATATGTGGTTTGAGCCAGGTTTCTGTGAGAGTTAAGATGTGAGGGGAGTGGTGGGATATCCATGCATTGTAGATTTATAGCGTAGTTGGAGAGGTGGGGAGTTGGTGCCCATTAGTTAAGGTGGAGGTGGTAGGGTTGGAGGAAGAGGATGGACCAGGATTAGGGTGGATGTTCCCACCTGGTAGGACAGTAATAGGAAGCAAATTAGGTTTAGAGAATTAGAGGTAGTAGGCAGTGGGTTTGAACTTACGTTTAGGGGAAGTGAGAGAAAGATGGAAATGTTTTCATTTGTGATATGAATATAGGAGGTATTGTAGAGAGAGCATGAAATAGGGAAGTTTAGATTTTTATTGACGGAGGATGTAGCTCAGGGAAGAGTGGGTGATAGAGGAGGGTGTAGTAGGTTGGAGTGATAAGATGCTAACCTGGAGAGGAGGAACAGAATAGGAGGTAAGAGGAAGTGCAGAAGCATGCTGTTATATTATGTGAGTGTAGTATTAATACTAGGAGTGTGAAGTCATTAATTGTGGGGGGTATCGTAAGAAAGTTAAGAAGATGTAAGGAAGGAGTAGCTGGAGGAGGAGGAAAGGAAGGGTCAGATCTTTAGTTGTGTCCAGTAAATCCCCTGTTTAGGTGAGCAGCATTACACAACTTTGCTCAAACAAGGCCACCCTTTGTGTAGATCCATATAACATGCATTTGGATTTGAATATGTTCATCGATAACCTATTCATTGTGAAATGACACACAGACTTAAATCAACCTGTAATCTTACGCAAAGAATGATTCAAATGGAAGACTGTAAATATGTATTTTATTATTTTTACAGCTGTATATTTAAACACAATTGTGTCCATATATGATTTAAGACAACCATTTTCACCTATAATGGTCATTCCACTTATCTTCCATGACATGTGGCACCATATGTTAGGACTTGTACCACAAATTTGTTTGATTTACAATGTCATTTGCAGTGTGACAAATAATGTTTAAATTTCTACTCACTCTCCCTTGATGCATAGCCAAATCCCCTCCCATAACTGAGCACTATTATTCCTCTCCTGTACTAATGCCTCTAACTCATTTAACTGTATTAATCAGCAGATACGTGGTGCACTCAATCCCTCCTCCCCATTAGCATGGTAACTTCAGGTGAGCTATAATGGGTCCAGTCTTAGTTACATGCTATTCTCATACTTATGTATCAGTCCAAACGCACCACCACTGCAATTTCCAGGACTTTATCATTTCTTTTTTCTCCATATTTGATCATTTTAATCATCTCTGAACCCTGTGAACTCCAGTGTATGCCAACGATACCTGTGGATTATATTGTCTGTGCTTTTAATCATCTCTGAACCCTGTGAACTCCAGTGTATGCCAACGATACCCATGGATTATATTGTCTGTGCTTTTAATCATCTCTGAACCCTGTGAACTCCAGTATAAGCCAACAATACCCTTGGATTATATTGCCTGTGCTTTTAATCATCTCTGAACCCTGTGAACTCCAGTGTATGCCAACGCTACCCATGGATTATATTGTCTGTGCTTTTAATCATCTCTGAACCCTGTGAACTCCAGTATATGCCAACAATACCCATGGATTATATTGCCTGTGCTTTTAATCCTCTCTGAACCCTGTGAACTCCAGTATATGCCAACGATACCCATGGAGTATATTGTCTGTGCTTTTAATCATCTCTGAGCCCTGTGAACTCCAGTATATGCCAACAATACCCTTGGATTATATTGTCTGTGCTTTTAATCATCTCTGAGCCCTGTGAACTCCAGTATATGCCAACAATACCCATGGATTATATTGTCTGTGCTTTTAATCTGAGCCCTGTGAACTCCAGTATATGCCAACGATACCCATCAATTTTATTGTCTGTGCTTTTAATCATCTCTGAAAACTGTGAACACCAGTGTATGCCGATATCCGTAGATTATATTGTCTGTGCTTTTAATCATCTCTGAACCCTGTGAACTCCAGTATATGCCAACGATACCCATGGATTATATTGTCTGTGCTTTTAATCATCTCTGAACCCTGTGAACTCCAATGTATGCCAATGATACCCGTGGTGTATGCCAACGTGGATTACATTGTCCGTGTTCGTCTCCACGTTACTCATTTTCTTGCTGCTTGCAGCCTTCAACCCAATCCAGATTTCAATATCTATGCCTTTCAGCCTTTGTACAATGTTTATAGGGGGGACATGTTGCCTGCAATCCACTTGGATATCTTCAAAAATGTTGCTTTTTGGGCTGATTTGTATGCCCCCCCCCCCCGGGTATAGTACATGCCAGGGTATCATTGTGAGGGTTATTAGAATGCTGTCACCAAATCCTATAAATCTACTTGATAATGCACCTAATATCTTCCCTATCCTAAACTTCAAATCTACTAAGTTGTGGTCTCTAACTTCAGCTGCCCATTTTATATACAGTACTTTGAACTACTAGTACTGCCCCCCCCCCCCCAACTTTTCAGGAAAGCTAGTGCTTCTCTCATTTTTAGCTCCAAATCTAATCACTACTGATTTCTACAGATGGTAATGAAGCTCAAATTCTTGGCAGACAACAAGAAATATCTGTTAAGCCCCTTGAATAATTAGTATAAAGTCTCACCTCTCACTGAAACACACACTTTCACAAGCTGCTGCCATCCACACACTCAGGGCCTAATTTCATGAGCTCTACTGCAACAAGTAACAATGTATAAACACTGATTTAACTATTTCAAAGTTTTAATAAAATGTCAATGTTTAGCTTGCTATATATGGCATATGGATGATCATAAATCCAGTGTAAGTGCTTCTGTTTCATGTTACTAACAGAAACTATCAAACTGAGACAGTTCTCCAAACAGAAAAGTCATTCAGAGTTGTAGCTGGAGTCAGTAAAATGGCATCAGTTTGCAGTCCTCAGCTCTCAGCAGATTACATTTGCTCAGCTTGGCATATAATGATTATGGATGATGACTTCTGACCTTATTGCTGCTCTAGTTTTATAATTTGTAAATGTTATATTGTAATGGTGCTTTGGTTTTAAAGCACCTTTAATAAACTTGCATGTGAACTTTGGATATGCTCTGGAGTAAAAGGACCACAATGTTTTCTAAGAAAAAGTAACTAATAATTATTAGTAGGTGGGGAGGTAAGAGGCATTTTCTATTATCAGCAAGAAGATAGACCCAAAAATCCTGACTCCATTACAAGTTATACTTCTGTTTTACTTAGAGTAATAAACAGATGGATGGAAAGTGTTACATTTTCTGGTGTGATGAAGCATTCTCATACACTGAAATACTGAAAACAAGCAAGAATATTATATCAATTACCAAAATGTGAAAAAGTAAATGGTCTGAATCCCCAAGATCTCCATTGTTTTTACCAAATGAGAAAAACAACAAAAATCATTAAAGTCAAAAAGGGTAAAGAGATCGGACAGAAAAGCCTTGCAATCAACAAACAGAATGACCTCAGATAAACCTAAGTCTTCACTGTGTAGCTTCTTAGGCCTCTTTTGATGGAAGACCATGGGATAGATGCATATTGCCCCTTATAGGCATTCAAATGTTCCATCTCTAAGGCGTCTGAATCTCACTTACTTTTTAATGGCCCGTATTGTAGTCAGGCCTTTAAAACCAAATGCAATTATCTGCAAACATAACATTTTGCCCTTTTTATGGGCTTGTCAGTACAACGTAATTGAGCTATTTTGCTATTTGCTGAGGAATATGAGCTTATAAAGCAACATACTGTCCAAAGCATTAGAGTGACTACAAAATATGCCAAACTGCAATCAAGACACAGGGTAAAAAGATTACACAGAAAAGCCAAATAGCCAACAACAAACAGAAATACCCCAGATAAACCAGTCTTGACTGTGCAATACCTTAAATCTCCTTTGAAGGAAGTTCATGGGGTATATACAAATGAACCCTTAAAAGCATAGATGCAAACCAGCTCTAAGGCTTTTGAATCGTCACTGATTGTTTTACTTTTTTTCATCTTGTTAAATTCTTTAAAGGACAAGAAGATATCGTATAATTGACTTCGAAAGGAATGTTAGGTAAATGTCCAAAGATGCAGAGAGCAGTACAGTAATTAAAATTAAATTAAAGACAGCTGTCATGTGGAATGTTATAATGCAAGGTGACGATATTATCATTTAAAGTGAAATTTAAATGACAATTCACATAAGTAGTTAGGACAAGGAGTAGCCATTTGTTCATCAGTATTAAGGATAAGAACAAGTGTTAAAATCATTGCTTAGACTGCTAAATGCTAGGAAGGAGTCAGCCTGAACGAACAATGGCAAGGTAGCAGTATTTGAAGAGGGAAATGTAAAAAAAAAAAAACTTAAAGTAACTGACTCCTGAAGTTCTAAGAAAGAGGAAAGCTCAGGAATCAAACCAAGGTCCTCAACACACACCTGAAAAGTTTCAGTAATCACCCAACAAGTAAGAAAAAGAACGACACTATAATTGAACTGTAGTGTTTGACAAGGGATCCACAAAACCGACTTGCTATTTTGCCTCAGAATGATAATTTATTAAGAACAAACGGTAACCTTAGCTAAGATATGGATAGTTAGGCTTTATTTCATAAAGCTGTCAGTCCATTAGATCATACTGATAGCAAAGGACAACATGATGCCAATATCAAAGGACAGTGTGATACTAAGTAATACGGGTGCTCTGGACAAGATATTTGGGTTAAATACATGATGGGTATATGAACAGTAACTTTCATAGATACAGTTTACATGTTCCGTTTATATTAAAAGGCATGTGAAATAGAATGAAAACTTGTACAGACAAAATGTTTGATTCTAGTTAGAAACAAACAAGTCTTTGCATGTGTTAAGATGAAAATAGAATGAAAGTCCTGTATGTAGTCAGCCAGAACACCTGAAATAGGAATAAAGGTCCTGTACACAGTCAGCAGACAGAACACCTGAAATAGGAATCTAAGTCCTATACGTAGTCAGCAGACAGAACACCTGAAATAGGAATCTAAGTCCTATACGTAGTCAGCAGACAGAACACCTGAAATAGGAATCTAAGTCCTATACGTAGTCAGCAGACAGAACACCTGAAATAGGAAGGACCATGGATTTTTACTACCCTGGCAGGACAATATCAGAGCAGAGAGATGATCTGGTGTGCTGTTATACCTGCAAAACATTTGCTCAACGCATTTGCCATACTGGTTGTAGTGTAGACATTGTTCTGCCTGCAAACCACTTTGCTATTGCCAGTTGACTATAACCAACCCATCTAGCCTGTTTTCAATGGAACATCAAAATGAATGGAGTATTTACCAGGGTATAACACTGATCAGATCTAACCATTTGCAGGCTCAACCCAAGTGACTTACTTAGTAACAAAAGTAAAGTAATATTAAAGGTATAACTAGATTATACTGTGCAGTGACATAACAAAGTTACAAAAAATATACATATTTTTACAAGAAGGTTTAAAAAGAAATAGGATCCAAAGTATGCAATGCATAATACAGGTCTTACAAGTGAGGTGAATGTGGTCCAGGTAAATTTATTTATTTAGTTATTTATTTATTCAGTTTGATTACCGGGGAGGTCCACTGGGCTAGGGGGCCCATTTTCAGTGGAGGCCCGGGGAGAAAAGCTCCACAGAACAAAGTTTATTTAGATACATATTTTTCAAAGATAGTAAAAAATACATACAGTATGGTTCATTCTCCAAGAAATAAACAATCAATACAATTACAATTTAGTTCAAGAGATAAATGAGAATACAGTATAATAGCTAGAAGTAATATTTAGTTATGAGTACAAATTAGTAATTGAGAGTGAGGTTAGGAAGGTGAGAGGTTAGCCAGGAGTGAAGGGGGAGGAGAGTTTGAGAGGTAAGGGTGGAAGAGTGCAGTTGCATTTCCTGTTTAGGTAGAGGTAGGAATGAAGTTGAGATTTGAAGTTATTATGGTTGTTACAGGTCCTTAGATAGGAGGGCATTGCATTCCATTTTTGCTAGGGTAAAGGATAAGAGAAGCTGGCCAGCTGGGTGCTTAGGTTTATGAATGGTGATCAGGTTTTGGTGAGAAGATCTAAGAGGTCTGAGGGGGGAATATGGTTGCAGTATGTTGGATAGTGTGGGGCAGTTTGAGGGTTGGAATAATAATTTGTGGACTGTGGTTAACTGGTGAAAGTCTATTAGGTTGGGTAGTTCAAGCCAGTTTAAGAAGTGAAGGGAATTGCAATGGTGAGAGGAGGATTTGGCACTGGTGGTAAATCTGGAGATTTTGTTGTAGCATATTTCCAGTTTGGAGGTAAGTGTGGAAGATAAGTTAGTGAGCAGGGGAGAGCCATACATGAGAGAGGGAAGGAGATAGGTAGAGGCAAGAGTTAGTCTGGAGGAAGGAGAGAGGAAGTGGTTGTTTCTATAAAGTAGGCCAAGTTTTATGTGAGTTTTTTTCATGTTTAGCTGGATATGGGAGTTAAATTTTAGCTGATTGTCAATAGTGACACCGAGAAGTTTGGCAGAGGGTACGATCTCTACTGGGGAGTTGTTAAGGCTGGTAATATGAAGAGAGTTTACGTCAAGAGGGGATGATTTTTCGAGGGCAGAATAGAAGGATCTTGGTTTTATTGGTTTTAAGAGAGAGGTGATTTAGGAGCATCAAATTTTCAGTGGTAGAGAAGGCATTTTGAGTCAGAGATTGGAGCTCTGCTAGGTTAGTGGCACAGCAAATCAAAGTGGAATCGTCGGCGTATTGTACATTTTTGGAGTTAGGAATGACTTTATGGAAGTCATTAATAAAGATATTGAATAGCAAAGGGCCTAGTATGGAACCTTGCGGTACTCCAGTGGGAGTAGGAAGGAAAGAGGATGTGGCTTGGCCCCATTTCACTGCTTGGGATCTGTTTGAAAGATAACTGGAGAACCAAGAAAGGGTTTTTTGGGAAAGGTTAAGATTAGAGAGATGATTTAGAAGGTGGGTATGGGAGATTGTATCAAAAGCTTTGGATAGGTCCATCAGGACAGAAGATACCAAATTACCGGAGTCATGGGCTGAATTGACAGAATGTAAGAAGGAGAGAAGGGCAGAGTTAGTACTGTGTCCTGGATGGAAACCATGTTGCGTAGGGGAGAGTAGCTGGTTCATAGGTTCATAGGTTCATACTAGGCTATTTGCCCTAGGGCATTTACAAGCCTAGCCAGAGTGTGTGTGGCTTTCGCCACCCCTTGGGATGAGAATACTATGCCCATTTAGGGTTTAGTTTACTGTGCCTCTGTCTAGTAGTGACACAGAGATGACCCCGAGGTAAACCTACGATCTCTTGAAGAGAGTTAGTGAGGGGCTCTGCCTAACATGGACTGGGATTCTGTTCCAGAGTGTAGGGAGCCTCTGGGTTATGAATCTGTTCCTCCAACATGTCCTATTTATTTCTGTGTTGAGGTTCAAATCTCATGTTCTCGTGGCTCTGATGGATTTCGGCTTTCTGAGGTGGAGCATGTCCATTAATTCCGGATTGGACATGGCCTTGTACGTCAGGCATACATTACCTCTGAGTAGGCAGTATGCGACTGAATAGAGCTGGAGTTTCTTCAGCCGGGCAGCATTTGACATATGTTTGAGACCCTTTATCCTCTTGGTGAGGAACATTTGGGGTCTTTCTAACTGCTGCAGGTGTCGGGTAAGATACATTCCAAATGGGGCATTGTACTCAATCATGGGCCTGATAAGAGAAGACTACAGGGGCACAATGACCTCTCTTGATCTAGATGTGAATCCCTTCATGATAAGGTGGGCAATATAGAAGGTCTTCCTAACCACCTTGGCAATGTGAGTGTCAAATGAGAGGTTACTGTCGACTTGGGTCCCTAGGTCCCTGATTACCTCTTCCAGATTAATGGATTACCACCTATGTGGTAATTTGTGGGTACCTTGTTTTTCCCAAAGGGTATGACTATACATTTTTTGGCATTCGGTTTAAGGCCATGGCTCTGGCACCAATTATCCATTTCTATTAGGCCTTTCTGAAGGATGCTTGTGTCTGCTGGAATATCAATTATGGTGCCCAGTTTGAAGTCATCTGCGAACTTTGTCAGCCACAATCCTCCTATGTTTGCTTACACCTCAGAAAAATAAATGCCAAACAAGAGGGGTCCCAGGACTGAGCCCTGTGGGACACCGATTGTGACTGGCTTAGAGTCTGACATGGCTCCAGCAATTCTGACCTTGTGGGTTCTGTCCTTGAGCCAGTTTGCAACCCATCTCATGACATATGGGTTTACATTTAAGCTGGTGAGTTTGTCAATGATGCCCGAGTGGGGTATTGTGTCGTAGGCTTTTGCAAGGTCAAGGTAGGCTGTGTGAACTGCCTTACCCTCATCAATGGCCTGAGTGACTGTTTCAAGAAAGTTGACTAGGTTCAAAAGGCAGGATCTGCCTTTGACAGAGCCGAATTGGGTAGGATCTAATGTCTGTAGGTCCCCAATGTCTTTGTTTATGAGTTCCATAATGATCCTTTCCATAGCTTTGCAGACCAGGCTCGTCAAGCTTATTGGTATTTGATAAGGAATGGTAAGAGCTGTAGGTGGATACATTTTTCAAGAATTTTGGAGATAGGGGAGAGGATGGCTATGGGGTGGAAGTTGGAGACATTGTTATTTTTGTCACCCTTGTGGAGTGGAAGAATATATGCAGTTCACCATAGTTTGGGAACGTAAGATTCAAGTAGAGATCTATTGATCAGGATGCTGAGAGGCAGAGCAATAGCATCTGAAACTATTTTTAAGAAGGAGGATGGAATGCTGTCAGGGGCATTGGAGCAAGGATTTAGTTTGTAAAGGAGTTTCTTTATTAGATTGGTGGAGACAGGTTTAAGTTCAAAACTAGAGTGGGAAGGGAAGGGAGGGGAGGATTGGGCAGGGAGGGGAGGAGGGGTATTATTGGTAAAGGTCTTAGTAAGCTCAGCTATGGAAGAGATGAAGAAGGTATTGAATAGTGCGGCAATTTCTGAGTCAGATTTGCTGGTGTCAGGACAGGGGTTGTTTTTTGTTCCAGGCCTGAGGAGGGAATTAATAGAGTTCCAGAATTGTTTGGGATTTTTATCATGATTTTCTTGTAGTTTGACGTAGTAAGACTTTTTGTCTCTAATGACTTGTTTTTTGGCTAAGTTTCTCAACTGTTATATTTTAGTAATGTTTCATGTTGTTTATTGCGGAAGTAGATTTTCCATGTTTTATCCCTTTGTAGCATAATGTTTTTTGTGTCTTTGGTGAGCCATTGAGAGGTTTTAGTTTTAACTCTTTTATTTCTTATTGGAGCTAGGGAGTTAAGGACTGTTAAGAATGTTGCATTAAAGTAGTCAACGGCTTTGTCTAGAGGTAGTATTTTTAGGGGGTTCCAGTTAGTTAGCTTAAGGGAATCAGTGAAAGTAGTGGGGTTAAAGTTAGTTAGGTTGCGAGTATGAATGTATTGATGGAAGTATGAGGAAGAGGGAGCAGCTCGAATGGTAAAGGCAGGGAGGTGGTCTCCTAGAGAATCGGGAATGACTCCTGATTTTATGATTTTGTTAGGATGAGATACTAGGATCCAGTCAAGTATGGAGCCAGGGGGTTGGTTTTATTAGGTCTAGTTATGGAGTTGGTAAGTTGAGTAAAGGTGAATAGGTTAATTGTTGATGTGGGATTAGGGTTGTTGATTTTTTCCCCAGTCAATATTTACATCTCCTAGGATGCAGGTTTCTAGCTTAATATTGGAGGAGGTCCAGGAAAAAATGTCTTCTAGGGTATTGGTGTTGTTACCAGGAGGAATGTAGAGGGAGATGATACAGATGCTTTTATGGATGTTTAGCTTT
>NC_056742.1:502989579-503004579 GCF_019279795.1 Protopterus annectens
TCTTTAGATGTAGCATTTCTAACAGAGCTGGGTCAGACATGGCTTTGTAAGTCAAGAAGAGATCGCCTCTAAGTAGGCAATATGAGACAGAGAACAGTTGGAGTTTTTTGAATCTGTCCATATAAGACAAGTGTTTAAGGCCTAGGATCCTCTTTGTGAGGTACTTTTGTGGACTCTGCAGTTGTTGCAGGTGTCTAGTGAGGTACATGCCAAATGGGGCATTGTACTCAATGATTGGTCTATTAAGTGAAGAGTAGAGGGAGACAATGACCTCTTTCTTCCTGGATGCAAAGTCCTTAATAATGAGATGTGCCATATAGAAGAACTTTCTAACCACAGTGGCAATGTGGTGGTCAAAACAGAGGTTGCTGTCAACCTGTGTTCCCAGATCTCTTATAATTCCTTTTGGGTTCAGTGGACAACCATCGATGTGGTAATTCAAGGGAACCAGTTTTTTCCCAAGGGGGGGTGACAACACATTTTTTGGCATTGAGCTTAAGGCTATGGTTCTGACACCAGTTGTTGGTTTCAGTGAGGCCTTTCTGTAGGATGTCAACATCACCTGGGGAGTTAATAATAGCTCCCAACTTTCAATCGTCTGTGAACTTTGTCAGCCAGAGACCCTTTGTGTTGGCCTGGACTTCAGAGAAGCAGATACCAAACAGGAGAGGACCCAGGACTGAACCCTGTGGGACTCAACTCATGACTGGTCTGCAGTCTGACTTGGAGTCAACTACTTTCACATCATGGGTTCTATCTGTGAGCCAGTTTGCAGCCCACCTAGTGATATAGGGGTTGATGCCTAGCTTAGTGAGTTTTTCTATGATTCCTGAGTGGGGAATGGTATCAAAGGCCTTGGCCAGATCAAGGTAAGCTGTATGAACCACCTTGCCTTCATCCACAGCATTGATGACTGACTCAAAGAAGTTGACCAAGTTGAGCAGGAGTGATCTACCCTTCACAAAACCAAACTGTGTAGGATCCAAAGTTTGGAGATTCCCTGTATCCTTGTTTATTAGGTCCATGATGATGCGTTCCATAGCTTTGCATATCAGACTCGTCAGGATAATAGGCTGATAGTTCCCAGGGTATGTAGTCACTCCTCCTTTGTGGAGAGGGATGACTGTAGCAGTGCACCATTTGGTAGGGACAAAGCCAGAGGTGAGGCTGTGATTGAACAGGGCAGACAGGTGAGATGCCAGTTCACTCTGTAGTTCATGCTGCTCTGTTCCCTCCCTCAAAAAAAAAAAATATATATATATATATATATATATATATATATATATATATATATATATATATATTTTTTTTTTTTTTAATTCAGCTGCTCTTACTGGACTGTTGGTAAATTTCTGAGCCCTCCAAGCCATTCTGTGTTGGAGGGAAGCCTTCTAGTTTATCAGTGGGAGTGGTAAGCACTAGGTAGCCTATCTACCATGGGAAGAGTGGGTTTTGGCCCTGAAATTGTAGTTCATTGGCTGTTTGGGCAGTTTTTCCATCCCTTTCTCTTTTCTGGCTAAAAGCCCGTTTTGCGTTTGGTCCCCGCCTTTCCTATAACTAGTGTAGTCCAGATACAGAGTTGCTGTATCCAGGACTGTTTGTAAGCTTCTGAGCCCCTCTAGCCCTTCTGTGTTGGAGGGAAGCCTTCTAGCTTATCAGTGGGAGTGGTAAGCATTAGGTAGCCTATCTACCACAAGAGGAGTGGTTCCTGGCCCAGAAATTGTAGCTATTAGCCGTTTGGGCAGTTTTTCCATCTCTTTCAATGTTCTGGTTTAAAAGCCGCACTTGCGCTTGTTTCCCACCTTTCCTGTAACTAGCCTAGTCCAGATACAGAGTTGCTGTATCCAGGACTGTTGGTAAGCTTCTGAGCCCTGCAAGCCTTTCTGTGTTGGAGGAAAGCCTTCTAGCTTATCAGTGGGAGTGGTAAGCACTAGGTAACCTGTGTACCATGAGAGAAGAGGTTCTTGGCCCAGAAATTGTAGTTTATTGACCATTTGGACAGTTTGTCTGTCTCTTTCAACTTTCTGGTTTAAAAGACCACATCTCCGCTTGTTTCCCATCTTTCCTGTAACTAACCTACTGGGTAGCACTAGAAAGCCTTAAACTGATACAAACCTTCTTGCTTAGAAGAGAGACTTTGGAGTGATTAAGTATCAGTTTTCTGTCCTTTCTTGCTGTACTTAACCTTTTTTCTGCCTAAACGCAGATTTTCCAGCGTTTATTGTGAATTAAAAGCTTGTCTTTTTCACATATTGTACTTATTTGACTGCCTGCACTTTTAAAAAGTTGTTTTTTGTTTAAATAATTTGTTTAACTGTTGTAGGCTACACACTAAAATGCAATAGCCTTTTCTGATCATTTTTAGTCGTTTAAAGCTGTTTTAAGTGCATTTTTTACTGTTTTTGCCTTATCTTTTCAAAAAAAAAAATTCTTTGTTTCCTGCCTTTCTAAGCTAGTATAGTCCAGTTTTCAGGCTAGTGCTGAATTCAGGGCTGTGATACTAGTTTCTGAGTTGCCCATACCTTACTTGGATAGAAGGAAGTTTCTCTGTTCACCTGTGAGAGATGGGAGCTTTGAGCAACCTATCTGTCCCTGGAGGAGTGGCTCCAGCCCAGAAGTTAGTAGTTTATTGGCCATTTTGGGCTAATTTCTATCTCTTATATTTCCCTACTATAAAAATGGCATTTGCACGGTTTTGTGCACCGGGCAGTGCTGGTTAGCTACGGTTAAATTATTCCTGGCTCCACTAAGTCTCATCTTCAGTTTTTCTCTTGAAACTAGTCTAACTCTCAACCTAAGCACTCAAAAAGCATCTTACAGCCCAGCACTTGCTCAGACCTAATAGCAAGCACTAATATACCCTGACACTGATTGCCCAGCAGGGCAAGGCTCTTTATTCACCCCTCACCAACCAAGAGACTAAACATCTCACACTACTATTCAGGCATGACCAAAGGGCAATTTCAGGTCTACTCTCCAGTCCAACTGGTTTATCTGGGTGTCCTGAGCCAATGTTACAACTGCCTCATATACACAGACAACCCTCTCCTCCTACCACAAATCACTAACATATGCAAGAGATGCAATTATACAGCCAAACTGGAAGCTAAGATGTCTCCACCCAAGATTGGAACAGACAGTCAAGAGGAGAAGGTTAACACTTGCACCACACCACCAGCCGCACACAGACCTACTAAAACAGCACTGGCAAAAAATACACATAAATACACAAAATCATGCTCAGAGATTCTAAATAAAAACTTGCAAAAAGCATCAGAGACCTCCAAAGCAGACACCCAAACAACCTGCTCCTCCCGTCACAAACCAGACAACACATAAAACACAAAATCAGTGTGCCTCACAATCACAGCCCTTAAGGTGAAATAACATACCTAACACACTAGTAATAGGTGACTCTATAGTCAGGCATATTGAAGTCCCACTCGCTAGACTGGACAAGCAGAAGGTTACTGTTAGCTGCCTGTCGGAAGCCAGAATCCACCACATAACACAAACACTCAGGTCACTCCAGAACAAGTACAAATATGACTCTGTCATTGTTCATGTTGGTGTGAATGACCTGAGACGTACCTCTCTGGACTACATGAAAAGAGATATGGAAGAGCTCTCTGATCATGTAGCTCAGGATGGTATGACCCTGACACTGAGCAGCATCCTGCCTTCACCAGAATGATACCTCAGTATAAAGAAAAAATTATCAATTTCAACAATTGGCTAAGCTTTTAGTGTCATTCAAGGGGGATCCAGTGTCTGTCAACCTGGGATGACATGCTTGACAAGCCACGTTGCTTCACAAGAGATGGCTTGCACCTGTCACCCCTAGGCTTTCGAATACTGGCCAAGGCTCTTGCTGCCCCCATAGTGCCTTTTTTAGGCAAGTCTCAAAAGTCAAACTCACCTCCGTAAACAGCACAATTAACAAAAAACTGAGGGTTATACAACTCAACGACAGGAGTTTAAATCTCAAAATGCACATGCTCGAAGCACTAATCGGTATGGAGAATGTCGACATCTGTGCAGTAACTGAAACCTGGTTCAAGGCTCCAGAGAGCACCCCAGCACTACCGGGCTATAACTCATACCACATGTTTCGGCCAAAGAACATGGACCAAAACACAAAAGTAGAGGGTGTATCCATATTACTCAAGGACACCTACACATCCAGGTTAGTGGCGCAGCAAGATACCTCTGAGATCATCCATGTGCAACTAACATCAGGCAAATCTGCAATGCAAACTGTGGCCTGCTACAGATCATCCTCCATGACCCAAAACCACCACTCCACCTTTCTGGAGACACTGGAAAACATGAAGGTCCTACCGAACACCCTGATATTGGGCGATTTCAATTACCCTACCATTCACTGGGAAAACTACTCGAGTACAAACTCCCAGGCCCAGCGCTTCCTGGAATTTATCAACTCAAATGCCCTGGATCAGCTGATAAACTCCCCTATCAGAGGTAAAAACATATTGGACCTGGTCATCACCAACATGGGCGACAGGTGTTCCACACTGGAGGTCAACCCGTCACTGGCTAGATCAGACCATAAACTAATCACTCTGGATGTCCACACCCCACCAACACCCCCAACTAAGGAAACCACAGTAAAAAACTTTTCTAAAGCAAACTTCACCTTACTTAAGACAGAGGTGGCAAGTTTCACATCCCCCATGCTAAAGGATAACGCTGCCCAAGATGCAGAAACCTTTACAAATGCACTCTATGAGCACCTACAAGGATGCATGGATCGTGCCATTCCTAGCAAAACCAAGACTCACTCCTCTAAGTGAAGGAAACCAGTTTGGTGGACCCCTGTTATAAACAGGCTATACAATAGAAGGAGGAAATTAGTTCAGAAAAAAAGCAAATCCCAAGAAGGAAAGACATCCCTGATCAGTATCAGTAAGAGACTAAGGTCCCTCATGAAATCATCCAAGGCTAACTTCAAAAGAAAAATAGCCAAGGATTCAAAAGATAACCACAAATCTTTCTTTAGCTATGTTAAGAACATAAGTGGCAACTCGCAGATATGCACTTAACTAGTGCAAGATAGCACAAAATATACTGAACCTACTGATATTGCCAACATCCTGGCAGATATATTCAGTGCAAACTTCACCCCCCTCTCACCTCCAAAAGGGCCCACAACAATACCAGAAAAGTGTAGTGTCCCAAAAATCACAGATGCACAGGTGAAAACAGCCCTTTCAAAAGCAAAAAACACAGTGTCAATGGGACCAGTTGGTGTCCCAGGCTGTGACTTGCATGAACTACAGAACGAACTACCCCCCCCCACCTAAACACGCTGTGCAACCTCAGCCTCTCCACAGGCTACATGCCCATAGAATGGCACACATCAACGGTTATTCCTCTCCACAAAGGAGGGGCCACAACTGACCCTGGTAACTATCACCCCATAAGCCTGACTAGCCTGGTTTGCAAGGCTATGGAGCACATCATTATGGAACTCATTAACAAAGACATTGGGAACCTCCAAACACTTGACCCGACCCAGTTTGGCTTTGTTAAGGGAAGATCATGCCTACTAAATCTGGTTGAATTCTTCGAGACAGTCACCAAGGCCATAGACGAGGGAAAGGTGGTTCACACAGCCTACCTTGACCTCGCCAAGGCTTTCAACACCATTCCCCACTGGAGTATTACAGAAAAACTCACCAGCCTGAGCATTAACCCCAACGTCATGAGATGGGTTGTCAACTGGCTTACAGACAGGACTCACACGGTAAGAATAGCAGGCTCCAGGTCCGACTCTAAACCAGTCACTAGTGGTGTCCTACAAGGCTCGGTCCTGGGACCCCTACTGCTTGGCATATACTTCTCAGAAGTACAGGCAAACATAGGAGGACTATGGCTAACCAAGTTCGCCGATGACTGCAAACTGGGAGCCATAATTGACTCTCCACCTGATACGAACATCCTTCAAAAGGGCCTTACTGAGATGGACACCTGGTGTCAAAGTCATGGCCTCAAGATAAATGCCAAAAAAGGCATAGTCATCCCATTTGGGAAAAACAAAACACCCACGAATTACCACATAGGTGGCAGCCCCCTTAATACAGAAGAGGTAATAAGAGATCTGGGTGCCCAGGTAGATAGTAATCTCTCCTTTGACAATCATATTGCCGAAATAGTTAAGAAATCCTTCTATGTGGCCCATCTAATTACTAAAGGGTTCACATATAGAAATAAAGAGGTTATAGTGCCCCTCTACTCATCACTCATTAGACCCATCACAGAGTACAATGCCCCATTTGGGATGTACCTCACAAGACACTGCCAACAGCTGGAAAGACCACAAAAGTACCGCACCAAGAGGATTACTGGCCTCAAACATATGTCCTATGCAGCCTGACTGAAAAAACTCCAGCTGTACTCAGCGGCATATCGCTTACTCAGAGGTGATCTCTGCCTGACTTACAAAGCCATGTCCAACTCAGAATTGATGGACATGCTCCACCTAAAGAAATCCAAGTCACTGCAAGCCACATGCTCTAGTGAGCTAAACCTCACCACAACAATAAATAGAACATGCTGGAGGGATAGATTCCTGTCTCAGAGACTCCCCATGCTTGGGAACAAAATTCCAAATTCCATCAAGCAGAGCCTCTCACTAACACTCTTCAAGAGAAATCTTGATGAGTGGATGGGTAACATAAAATACACCCCCGGGATCACTTCATTTGCTCTGCTTGACAGAGGATCAGTTAATTAATCAATGGGGTGGTGAAAGCCGACACACTTTGGCTAGGCTTATAAATGCCCTCTGGAAGATAGCCTAGTACCTACCTATGAACCTATGTAGAACACAGCCAGATATATTGTCAGGTCCCATAGAAGCTGTATTCTTAGCCATGAACAGTGCTGTTTTAGCCTGTGCAGCAGTAATACTGGGTGCCTGGCAATCTACTGGTATTGTGATTGGTCCTTTGGGGGGGGGTAAAGTTGGCACTGAATCTGTCGGCTAGTATATTGGCAATATCTGTTGGCTCTGTATAGGAGGTACCATTGTGCAGTAGCTCAGAGTAAACCTGGGTATTGCCGTGGAGATTCTTTACATAACTATAGAAAGCCTTGTGGTTGTCTTTACTATCTGCTGCAATTCTGTTTTCATAGCTAGCTTTAGAGGATTTGATGAGGGATCTCAACTTTTTGTTGAGGCTGATAAGGGAGTTTTTCCAGTCTTGGGAATTTACCTTATTCCACATCAGTTTCCTCCTTCTGTTGTAGAGTTTGTTTATGGCAGGGGACCACCAGATTGGCTTCCTTTTTCTGGAGGAGACCATCTTGGTTCTATTGGGTATGGTGAGATCCATGAATTTGTGTACATGTTTGTATGGTGTATTGGTGTATGTTTTGGAGGTCATTCAACTATTCTGCATTTGCATGGGTGCCGTGAAGTTAGTCACCTTTGTTTTTAGGAGCCCAAAGTTAGCCTTGGAAAAATTTTTCATGGTGGTTACCTTTGTGGGGGGTGGGAGGGATGTGGATTTCCAAGGTGATTAGTTTGTGGTCAGATCTAACCAGGGAGGAGTTGACTATTGGTGTAGAGCAATGGTCGCCCATGTTAGTAATGGCCAGGTGAAGGATGTGGCTACCTCTATTGGGGGTAAGAACAAGCTGGTCCAGGGCATTGGAATTAATGAATTCCAGGAAACGTTGGGCAAGTGTATTGGTACATGAGTAGTTTTCCCAGTTAATGGAGGGTAGTTGAAGTCACCCAGTATGAGAGTGTTAGGTTGGACCCTAATATTCTCCAGTGTGTTTAAGAACGTGGAGTGTAAGTCTTGGGACATGGTTGTGGACCTATAGCAGGCTACAACCTGAATCGGTATCTTACCTAATGTTAGCTGCCCCTGAAGCATCTCAGATGCATTATGCTGGGCTACCAGTCTAGAGGTGTGTGCATCCTTTATGAATATGGAAACACCATCGGCTTTGGAGCTTTGGTCCAAGTTATGGGCCGAAAGGTGTGGAATGAGTTATAGCCTGGTAGTGTAGGGATGTTTTCTGCCGCCTTGAACCAGGTCTCTGTTACAGCACAAATGTCTATGTTCTCCATTTTAAGGAGTGCTTTGAGTGAGTGCATTTTGAGATTTAGAGTTCTACCGTTGAGCAGCATGACTCTCATATTGCATTTGTTTGTAGCTGTTATGGTGGTAATTTGGTCTTTGGGGCACCATCTAAAAAAGGCACTATAGGGGTGGTAAGAGCCTTGGCCAGTATCTAGAAGCCCAGGAGTGACAGATGCAGGCCATCTCTGGCAAAGCATCGAGGTCTGTCAATCATGTCATCCCAGGCAGACAGATAATAGATCCCCTTAGAATGACACCAGACACTTAGCCAATTCTTGAAATCAATAATTTTCTGCTTGTACTGTGGTATCATTCTGGGTGATGGTAGGATGCTGCTCAGGGCTAGGGTCATACCTGCCTGGGTTACATAATCTGAGAGCTCCTCCATGTCTCTTTTCATGTATTCCAGGGAGGTACGTCTCAGGTCATTCACACCCACATGTACAATGACAGAGTCATATTTGTACCTGTTGTTGAGGAACCTGAGTGCATGCATTATGTGGTGGATCCTGGCTGTTACTTTTTCCTTATTCAACCTAGTGAGGGGGACATAAGTGTGCCTCACTATTGAATCACATATGACTAGTGTTTTGGGCATGCTGTTTTGCCTTTGGGGATTTGGTTGAGTGGCACACTGTTTAGGAGAGTTATGTGTCTTGTAATTAGTGTTGTGTTGTGGTCGAGTGCGTTTCTGCCTTGGAAGTCTCTGCTGTTTGGGTAGTTTTTATTGAGAGCCTCCGCGAAGGTAGGTATGTGGTTTCTGTTTTTATGTGAAGGCAGTGCTGGTGTGTGTTCTGGATGGCTGTGTGTTCCATGTGGTGTGGTGCAAGTGTTGACCTTCTCCTCTTGACCAGCTATTCTGGTCTTGACTGGAGATTGCTTGGCTTCCAGTTTGGATATATAAGTGCATCTCTTGCAAGTCTCAGTGTTGGGAGGTAAGAGAAGAGGGTTGTCAGTGTACATGAGGCAGTTGCTACATTGCCTCAGGATGCCCAAGTTCACCAGGTTAATAGGAGAAAGCACAGGGAACTGACCGTTAGACATTCCTGGAGGGGTAGGCATTAATAATAAGTACTGGAGCTGTTTATTTGTAGAAGGTATAGTGCTGGTAGCACTTTTGTGTGCTACAATAATTATTATAAGAAGTCTGGTAAAGTGCTAAACTAATAAGCTAGTACAAGTGTAGGAAAGGAGAGAACTAGCAGATCTAAGGGAAAAATTGAAGAGCAGACTTGGCACCACTCAAAAGCTTACAAACAGTCCTGGATACACCAAATATGTATCTGGACTAGACTAGTTACAGGAAAGTCAGGAAACAAGCGAAAATGCAGGCCTGCTATCAAATGTCATGCTTGAAGGCAAAGGATATTTAGACCACATTTGACCTACTATGCGCTACATTAAATAAAAATAGTGGATTGCTACAGGGAGAACAGGGACATCATACAGACATCTTCTGGCCCCATCTGAGGCCTCTTGGGAATCACTGAGAACCAATCCCAATAGATACTAAAATATGTGTGGATTTATGTATCTTAGCTACAGGGACCTTTCAGTGACCTACAGGGAGCCCAGTGGAAGTTTCATAGGTATCTGCCTCAAGAATGCCTCACCCTTTCCTCAATGAAATGCTTCAATGAGTGAGGGACTTTATCTGTCTTTCATGAACACCAGCAGAGAGAGAGAGAGAGAGATAGCACCATGCAAAATTTATAAGGCATAAGTGTTTTCCCTGAGGCACTGGAGGTCATATACAGCACACAAATTGAAATAAAGGCATAAAATATTCTATGTGAACAGAAAAGGGCTTCACTTCATTAGCAGTGAGGTTGTCGATACAAGGTATCATCAATAATGTATATACAGGTCACCCAGGCAGGTTTCATGACCCCCAAATAATATGATACGCCTCTGACCTGTACCTAAAGTTTGCAAGGGGTGACTTCCTACAAGGACAGAACCTTAGCTCATGACTCCTTTGAAAAATCCACATGACCCCCACTGACCAAGGTTATAACACTGCATATGCACATACTAGAAATATCATAGAGTGTGCATGCGGGCTACTCAAATCACAGTTCCACTGCAAGGATACATCCAGACATGCATTGCAATAAGACTTTGCCACCTCTGCCAAAATACTTACTACGTATGCCATCTTACATAATATTATACTTACAAAGCAGTTGCAGCACAGTGACCCAGTACAGGAACCACAATTGCCAGCAACACAGGTAGTAGCAGCTGACATATATGAGGGGTCATATAGAGAAACAGCAGCAGGGGACAATCATGGCAGATGGAGGCATGCACAATATGCCATGGCACTTTGGAACCAGCAGCAAGGGACAATCATGGCAGATGGAGGCATGCACAATACACCATGGCACTTGGGAACCAGCAGCAGGGGACAATCATGGCAGATGGAGGCATACACAATACGCCATGGGAGATGGAGGCATGCACAATATGCCATGGCAGATGTAGGCATGCACAATGCGCCATGGCAGATGGAGGCATGCACAATACACCATGGCACTTGCTAAAAGGCAACAAATTGCACTTAGATTCACCATTTTATTAACATAAGAGCTCAGCAGATGTAAGCAGTAACACTGATGCATACAAAGAAACTAGACTTTGCTTACCCATGCATTCCCTGGCTACTATAGGCATTAGATGTAGGCAACCCCAGGCCAGAATGTTCTCTAGAGCAGTAGCAAAGATCTGTGATCAACCTATCACAAATAAATGCCACAAGGCTTAAACTTTGTACACAGGAAATAAAAATCATTGCCTACAAAATAATATCATAACACTAATTGAGATATCTAACAAATACAGACACCAACAATAATGCATTCAAACAAAAGAGACTATTGCTTCCCTATGCATTTCTTGTCTACTCTGTACATCAGACATGCTCAGTCCTTGTCAAACAACCCCAATGGGACTAGGGCAATCTCAATATTGACTGCACAGATGGATGAGCAATATATCTATGCAACTATGACTACAAAATGTAAGCATAAATTAAAATACAAATCACAGTTTGCAGTTGTACAGTACAAAGAAACATTTTTGCCTAATACATATATTGTCTGCTCACTATATGTATCAGTCATAAGCAGCCCAAGTGAGACACCCCTCCAGATGGCAGGGCACGCTCAACATCGTCTGCACAACTGGGTGAGCAAGCTAGCTCACACAAGCTAGCCCAGACAAGCTAGCCCACACAAGCTAGCCCACACAAGTTAACCCACACAAGTATGATGACTGCTAGTACTACAGAAGATGGTTGGTTGTTCCTTGGGCTTTTCTCTGGTTAGGGGTTGCCACAGCAGAACACCGGTCCGCTAGTGATTGGCAGTTGATTTTTATGGGGCCGAGTTGCCATCCCGATGCCCAACCTTCAACGAACAGACTAAATGAAAATTACAAATTATTATCCATCCAAATTTAAACAAGACATGTGACTAACCATACAATAGCTAGCCATTCTGTACATCAGACAGAGGCAAATATAAGTCACAGATCATGCAAGGGACAGGGTATAGTCATCATCATTTATTTATTTAACGTTTGTTTACTGGGAAATTCTGACTTGGAATGAAGGCTTGGGGAGAAATGCTCCAGATGCATGTCTTTGAAATGTGGGAGGAAACCAGAGCACCTGGAAGAAAGCCACACGAACACAGGGAGGATATGCAGACTCCACACAGAAGGCCCTCCAGTGGAGAATTGAACCAGAGAACCTCTTGTTGTGAGGTGACAATGCTACTGCTGCACCACTGTGCCATCCTAGTTAATAGCAAGTATGCACCCAAAGGGCCAGTATCTCCAGATGTGATAAATTATATTTTGAAGTGTGTGTTTGTGTGTGAAGAGTCATGGACAATGTGAGGTATAGTGTCTGTGGATCTGCAGGGACACAGCTACATTATTTGTGCCAGCACTACACCTTGGCATCTTGGACAAGTGTGAACCATGCATGGTAAAGGATGAAGTGCATCATGGATGCACACAACCATGTGAACTACTTCGGTCAGGAGTTGCACTGCTACTTTTCATGAGCCTGGATGTGAACACAAATGATGTTTGCTGGCTGAGCTGTCATTATGACCATGTCAATGACCTCATGGATGACCACTTCTGGGTGTCAACATACCCACCACTGATATAGTGGTGGAGGTGCTGCCAGCACAGGAGCAGGATCTGGTACATCCATGGGCATGTGGGCTGACATCTGAAGATGTACTGGCAAACTGGCCTTGTGGATGTTGCCCCTCCTCAAGTTGCAACCCCGAACAGTCAATACACAGTCCAGTTTATCAGTCATCCTGTCCGAAGTGTCACACACATAGGTCATGCAGTTTTGTATATCAGAATGCATGAGATGAAGTTGTCTTACAGCCAATGCCAAGGCTCTGTTGAACTTGCTTGTGCCTCCATGACAGCCCTTCACATATGTTGGGTGGCAGCCACTAACACACCAGCTTCAGGGAAAGGCTGGTAAGCATACCTTCTTTGAGCACCTCTACCAACACCTGTGTCTGTTACCTCACCCTCACATTGGCTAGGGGGATATTTAGTCATGCCTGCAACTGGAGTTACCATACTATTCTGAACTGTGTCCCCATCAACCTCTCCACTCAAATGGTGTCAAACGTATGGCCCACCCTCGGTCTCTGGCAAACCAACAACACACCCTGTGCATGTGATGATACCTGTGCCACATCTCTGTCATCCATAACATTGATGCAGGGACAAGCTAATGTGGTTCTGATGCACATGGTGACTGTACTATAGTGTACCAATGTACTGCAGTGTAACATGTTGTCAGGAGTAATGTTTAATGCATATATGTCAGGTAGTGTAGCTATCCAGCAATGATGCATTATAGCTGTTAGTAACACTGGGTGATTGTGGTCTCCGTAATGTTATCCATTTGTATCATAGGTGTACATGTGTCAGCAGGAGGATGGTCTGCAGTCATATTCCACAAGGGATATGGCAGTGTGGTGACACCATGGCTGTGACATATCCGGCTACAGTTGAACACATGTCACAGGTATGTATAATAAGTTAATGCCTGTGCTACATGGACAGGTGACCCTCTGGGACATGTATAATCAGCAACCTGATGTAGACCCATCCACATACACGCACACTCTTACTTGGCAACACTGGGGCTAGATCCCTACCTAGGTATGTAGTGCTACTGACGTTTGTGGCTTTCACTGCACACACCACATAGTGTTTAGGCTGAGGTGTGCTCCAGGTTACATGCTACATGCAAAACATCCCCAGACATTTACAGTATGGTAATGGGGGATGTAATGGTTGTATATGGACAATACATAGTGTGACATACCATCATATACACATTAAAAGACACATAACAGTCAGGCACACATCCGAGAGACCTGGACCTATCAGTGCTAACTAACCTGTCAGTGTGTCCATTGTGTTACAGGTAGGCTGCACACAGCACATGCATAACTGGACTGGACTGTGGTATTAGTTACCTGTATGGTTGATGGTGACAGTGGTCACCATACAGTGATACATGGGACATACACCGGGTGTACCATGATGTAATGACAGTGTACACAGCACCCACATCCCACAGTGGATATTGTACTCACTGGAACCCATGCTATCACTCAGACATACCCACCATCATGCATTGCCCATAACTGTGATACAACCCATCGTATATCCCAACAGTGGTACTACAGGGATATGCATATAATGCACATGCCACAGGCATAGTATGGTGTTGCATTGTCATGCCTCACCTATGGGCAGCAACAACACTATCCCTACAACTGTGTGGCAATGCGTATCATAATAGGAGTATGTGGCCTCAGAATGCTGTACTCTACAGATATACAGACATGCACACATACTCACACTTGCCAGAACTTTTTGGGTATCCCATGCCTATTGACCAATTTGTACAATATTATTGTGCTGGGACTGCAAGGATCATGTAGCCATTAGGGATAGGAGCATAACACGGTACATGTAATGTCCATTACAGGAGCAGCCACATCTTACTAAGGCAGTGGGTGTTGTGGTGGTTGTGAAGGCCCTCATGGTATTCCCAACTATATGTGTACTAACACACAGACACTGCTATCCTTAGTAATGCACGTGTACACATGTGTCAGTAATGGGGTGCATCGCTGCAGGTGGTCATAGGTGTGTACCTGACTATTGTCCATGGAGAGATGGGTAGTGTAGGGGATGTGTGTACAGTGGTATCATGCCACCTTCCATCGGCCAGCAGGCAATATATTGACAAACACCACTGTGGTGACCCTCAGGGTGAGAGTGACATGCATCAGCCAATCCTCTGGGTGCCTTCAGCAAATGGCCACTGAGGTGATCCAGTTGACATGTATGCAACATGTATTACAACACATGGTTAGTGTTTCTGATGGAGACCTGTACCCAAGCATGTTCTGTTGACTGTGGTAGTGTAGTGTAGGTACCCGTGGCATGTGGTGTGTACAGGGTGTTGTCTCCTATATGTGCCAGTTATAACACAGCTGGGTAGACATGTCAGTTGTCAGTCAAGCATAGGTTGCCTGTACGTATCCAAGATGGATACCTGCCATCTATACATCTGTACAGGGACTGACAGACATCAGCTTGGCAAGTAGCTATGCAGTAGGATGAATGTGTCAACAGATAGACGTTTGACAACAATATGTATGCCATTACTACATGTTGCAAGCCCTGACTGACATATGCTGTACAGACGGTAGTCTACAGTTACATTCTACATTTCAGATCATTACCCAGTAGGGGATATATACTGTGACACAGCTCACACACCAGGAACACGACAGTGAGGCCTCAGAGTCCAGCTATG
>NC_056742.1:503007079-503022079 GCF_019279795.1 Protopterus annectens
ACGCATGCACAATGCACATACTGTCAACAATCAACATAAGTACACAGACCCCAGTACTGTACACACCACCAAAGAATGCCCAAGTTATGTCCTCAGAAACAACCCCTACTATACATAACATGTCTAGCAGTCTGATATCTGATAGCTTGTTATCAGATATGATGTCAATAAATAATGGTGTACAGAACATATGCACCTCTTACTGCATTACATATGTACAAAGGTTGACAGACTTGTGGCTGGAGGTACAAACACTGGCCCAATATTGGCATGCTGCTGTTATAACCTCATACAGTTACTGTTGTATCAGGGTTTGTTGTGACATATGTCCTATGAGGAACATGAAGTCAGTAAGTCTCATGGCTGTCACCATGTACTGACTGCAATCCTCACACTATGCTTCTGCAGTTCTCAGATAGGTGTTCTGTGTGTAACACAAGAAACAAAAGGCTCAACAGATTGCCCAGTCTGCAGATAACCCTACAGATGGGAGTTTCCTCAAACACATAACACTGTCATGACAGGTATTACATCATGTAGACCAGCCATATCCACACACACCCTGTTAAACCGACATTACTCTAAATGCAGAAGAGCAACACTTACATTCTGTAGTCATGTCTGGCACATCCCCCTCCTGTCTGTTGGCCTGTTTCCACAGTGTATGTTGTTAGATGTAAATCGCAATACCATCTGTGATGCTGTTTGGCAAACACCAAATTTAGGTCCTGCTCACAATGAATGAAAAGGCCCAACACCAACATGATGTTCCTAGATATTGGAGTGTGTTTCCATGCAATTGGCAATGGGAATGTTACCACAGCTGTTCCACATGCAATCAGCTAGAGGGGGGGGCTGCAATTCCTGCAGAGGCCATCAGCTGTTCATGAGTATCACTTACAAAACACAAGCTGCTGCCTAAGCAAAGCAGGTGTACTTCTCCACATCCACAAGAGAGGGAGTGAGAGAGACAGATGGAGACAAAGTAAGTCAGGGAGGGGGTGGGAGAGTACAACCTAAGCATGGTTGTGACACACACCTACCAGTATGGGGTTTCAAACCCCTGACTGACTCTGTATTGCTATCACATGTCTATGCAGTTATTGCATGTGCCACATAGCTTACATGTTGGGGAGTTGCCCAAATGTAAATCTGATGGTGAGTGACATCTGCAACAGTGATATAGTAGCAATAAGGTAGGTGTAGTACACATGCCTGTCCACATGAACAGGTGTCAACATCAACACAGCCACACTCTGGCAGGGACTCCCACACATTGGCACACTTGGCAGGGTCAGGAATAGACTTCTTGACTAGATAGTTTGCCACAATACAGTAATGCACAGGTATCGCATGCACCACAGGGGTTATCTGGACGTTATAAGGATAAAGGGTATGTGAAGGTGTCTGACATCAGACAGTATGCATCAGTAGGCCAATGGGAGTTGTAGTGAGTTTGAATGTGGTCGATAGCATCATACTTCACACACACAGACACAAGGTGCCATAACTGATATGCATGGGTGCATTGCTTCATGGGTGTGTAGTGGTTGACTGTGCCAGAAGTCTGTACAAGGCTAGATGAAGGGTATAACTTGGCATCAGGCCACATGACAATGGTCTGCTGTGTGGCTCAGGGGTGTAGTGTCTGGATTGGCCCACACAGGTGGTTATTGTATTCACCATCTAGTCACCTGGGTTACTATTGTGTTTGGCCAGTGCTGTGCAATGCTTGCGATGTATGTGTTCTATAGTCCATGACATGGATGGTGTCTGGGATGTGTACACAGCCCACATGCATGTTCAGTGACATGTGGAACTGTACCTGGGGTGTCTGGCCCATGTTGTGTACACAGATTGTTATCTTCAGATGTGCCAGTCCTGGCCTCATGTGGCTGGAACTGGTAATGGACACCTGGTTGACCCTGCACCTATATTGATAGCATGACAAAGGTATTCCCTGGTGTCAGTGGCATCTGTCCATACAGAGCATGTGTTTAAGGCATGGTATGTCTTTTGTGGGTCACATTTGATGGCACCACAGTTGTTGCAGGCATCCACTGGGGAACATAGTGAAGGTGCACTGTCTAAAATTATGTGCTTCTTGTAGTGATGGGACAGGGTCCACTGCAATCACACCATGGTTACTATCTGTGGGGAATATGGAGAATACTACAAACAAAGCAGTTGTTGCCTATGCAAGTGTGTTTGTGTATGAGGCACTGGTTGAGAGTGTTCTCTGGGTAATACAAGGTTTGTTTACTTTATCCGCCAGGCCTTGATGTCACATGTAGGGGTATGGATTGGCACCCCATCCTCTCGGCTATTTGACATCTGTTATCCTTGTAAGGTGGACATTGTGACATATAATAGGCCCACCATATAAGAAATTTGCAAAATCCGCTCCACAATAAGTATAATTGTTACACACTCACAGCCATCTCCACACAGGATATGAATGACAAACACAGACACACACACACACACACACACACACACACACACACACACACACACACACACACACACACACACACACACACACACACACAGCTGCCATGCCTGGGATTAGAACTTCTACCTAACTAGTTTATTACACTACAGCATTACGCAGTTATAGGATGCGCCACAGAGATTACTGGACTTCTTTTTACCCAAAGGAGTATTTCACTGGGAATGACATCAGCAGGCTTGCCAGAGAAGGGCAATGGAGGATGTAGTGACTGAATGGCCTCAAAAGCATTGCTCCCTACACAGACAAACAAACACACACACAAACATCCACACTTGCCATGTTTGGGAAAAGAACCCCTACCAAACTACTATATCACACTACAGCATTACACTGTTATAGGATGCACCATGAAGATTACTGGACTACTCCTTCCCCAGAGGTGTATTTCACTGGGAATGACATCAACAGGCTTGCCAAAGTAGGGCATTTGAATTGTAGTGAGTATGACCAGCCTAAAAATCATTGCTCCCTAAACTGACAAACATTTACACTTGCCATGTCTGGGAATAGAGCTCCTACCTAACTAGTTTATCACATTACAGCATTACACAGTTATAGGATGCACCACAGGGATTACTGGGCTACTTCTTCCCCAAAGGTGTATGTTGAAGTGAATGACATCAGCAGGCTTGCCAAAGTAGGGCATTTGAATTGTAGTGAGTGTGACTAGCCTAAAAAGCATTGCTCTCTACACAGACAGACACACATCCACATGCACACAGTTACCATGTCTGGGATCAGAACTCCTATCTAACTAGCTTATTACACTACAGCATTATGCAGTTATAGGACAAGCTACTTTTGGTCAAAGGTGCATGTCAAAGTGAATGACATCAGCAGGCTTGCCAAAGTAGGGCATTTGAATTGTAGTAGGTGTGACTAGATTAAAAAGCATTGCTCCCTACACAGACAAACTCACAAACACACAGTTGGCATGTCTGGGATTAGAACTGCTACCTAATTAGTTTATCACACTACAGAGATTACTGGGCTACTTCTTCCCCAAAGGTGTATGTCAAAATTAATGACATCAGCAGGTTTGCCAAAGTAGGGCATTTGAATTATAATGGGTGTGACTAGCCTAAAAAGCATTGCTCCACACACACACACACACACACACACACACACACACACACACACACACACACACACACACACACACACACACACACACAGAGCTACCATGTCTGGGATTAGAACTCATACCAAACTAGTTTATCACACTACAGCATTACACAATTATAGGGCACACCGCAGAGATGACTGGGCTGTCTTTTCCCCAAAGGTGTATTTCACAGTGACTGACATCAGCAGGCTTGCCATAGTAGGGCTATGGGGAGGGCAGTGTGTGTGCATGGGCCATAACTCATTCATCTAGAGGTAGACATACCACACTCAGGCAAACACAGGTTTATATTTTGCAGGTACATGTATACAACTGCTAGATGACTACTGCCTTGTACAGTCATGTTGCACAGTTAGCACTAGCACCACAGAGTCTATAATGCTAAGGGATACCAGTGGCTAAGTTCTACAGTGAGTGACATTTACACATCATGTAGTTATAGCCATTTGGCTGTTTGCTGGGTGGAACATGCCTCATGATAGAAGGCTCTTTGTCACTGTCACTCTCTTCCACATATCTATGTATGTGTACTTTGGCATATTATAGTGTGTTGTCCTTGGATATATGTGTGTATTCCTATCCAATGTGTGTGAAAACCATGACTGGTGCATACTGAGGAGTGTATGCACTAACATCTGCAACTTCATTTCTTTAAGTGCGTGAGCATGCCCAGTATGACCTTTCAGTATTTTGTTCTCTGACATTGCCTTCATTTCTCGGGAGCATGCCCATTATGCCCTTCTGTACTGAATGTGTGGACCCATTCCATGTAGATTGTTCTTCAGTGCAGCTAGCAAACTGTTTCTGCAGGATATCTGTAGATCAGTTGACAATACGGGGTCAAGCTGGGCAAGGGATAGTGGGTACTGTAGGTAATTGTGTCTGTGCTGCTTCAGCTACATGGTCCTGGTGTTAGCAGAGATATTCAGACATATGTAATCTTATACACTGCAATGTTTTATGTCCTCAAGTACTGTCAGGTAGACATTTTTTCTCACAGTGATGTCCTGGGGAACATAGGATGAATGCAGCTGTGTCCAGTATTGTGGTCAAATGCCTACATATTCCTGCAAACTAATGCCATTCTGGAGGGGGAGCTGCAGACACTTGCTGCTGGGTTTGTGTAACTGATTCAAAACCTTAGTACAGTGGTGGCAGAGGATCCCATACTTGTACATCCATCGACGTGACAGTATGGCCTTATCTTGCTGTGGCAATATCTCAAAGCTGTACAAGTTAACACAGGTTACCCAGAGGCAGGGGTCATAAGTCAGGACATTACCCCTATTGTGGTGTACAGACAGGTTTGTAGCCACCCATTTTTGTGTTTGCAGCCAGGGATAGTATTTGCACATGGTTGTGTTTTGGACTTTGCACATTCCATGCTTCCCATGGTCCCACCCCCTCTGTTATTCTATCGTCTTCCATACATTATGCAAACATTCTCTGATACTTTCCCTATAGTTATCACCTCATCACAGCAGTGTATTGTAGTTGGTCCACAGTTCATGCAGTGCGACATGGTGGACATGTTACTGCAGTTTGTCCACATGACCTTTCATCATATGGGTTCTGTGGACTGTTTTATGTTGTTATTTGAGAGTCCATGACATAACATACATTGGCAGCACAGGTGAGATGCAGGCCTTTGGCAGAGGACTGTAGCCCATTTGTTAGTGATGCAGGCCAGCTGTAGCAGGTCATTGCATTCTCTCAGTCTTACAGTACCAGACTGCCATACAGTATATTTGCCTGGGGTGACAGGGTAGGTGTGCTAGGTGTTCATGGCAATACTTTCTGTCAGTATTGATCAGGTGGTGTGGATGCTGGCAGGGTGCTGCTTACAGCTAGGGACACACCTGTAAGGGACACCTGCACTGCATGCTGCATTCTTTCGCTATTGCCATACACAGGTGGGGGTCATATTGTACCCATACACAACAGCAGGGATAAGACCGGAGAGGTACCTGTGAGTGGTGGTTGGGTGTGCCAGGTGCATGTGTGTTATGGACACTACTTGCATCTGACTCACAGATATGCATGGGACATTCCAGTTATGCTGGCTTGTGCAGGGACATCAGCTGTTTCTCAATACATCATTCCTATGACCTTTGTGATCTGCGAGTGTTTGGCCAGACAACATCGGTATTCCCTACTACAAGCCCAGATAATGTGATGTAAACCTGTATGTACAATTCCGAGGGTGTGTCCATTTCATGGTTAGACATTATACACTGTTTGTCTGGGGTACTTTCCCTGTATACTGTTTGTATATCTGGCCCAACAGTCATGCCATGTCCATCTTTCAGATGGTGACACATGTTACCTCCATACATTTACAATGGCTTACTGCTGGAATGTGTTATACTGGGGAGCATTGTGTTTTGCACTGCAGTTGTGAGAACATGGCCCTATCATCGGCAGTACTAGGCAATGGCCACCAGGTCAAACTTCACCATGCATACATACTAACCACTCTCACACGGTAGCTCAGTGCTTTCTGATGATGCCATAGTGTTCCTAATGCCACATCTCTCTTGGGTAGCAATACTAGAAGTACTTACTGTAGAATTTTTGCAAACAAGAGCTGTCAGGTCAAAGTGATGCCGGTTTAAACATATGTTATAACTGTTTGCAGGCTGTGAACATATGATCTTGTACTGATAGAAAAAAAAGTTGGATAGTTTGTACGAGGACCAGCAGGGATGCAGATAGGTGTCCACATAACCTGTTAAAAGGAGGAACTTTCTCTGTAGCATCGTTTTATCTCCATCCTGTTGTACACTCTTACCCATTTTTGTATGTGCAGCTGTTGTATACAAGCATGCACTAACTCTTAAAGGAGAACTGGGGTTAGCTGGATGTGTTATCCACAATGGTTTTATAACTACGTTAATGTTTCTGAAGAAGTCCAGATGGATGAAAGTGCTTGACTGTGGATATTGTGTTACTGTGGAGTATACATTTTATTTTGTATATGCTGCTAATGCTGTAGAGTTTTTATCACATCGTGGAATAAATTGTGTTTTCATCACTCGAGTGAATTCCTTGTTTCTCCAGCATACAGAGAGTGTTATTGGTGTAAGACTGTAAAATTATTGTTCTTAAAATGTTTTGCAATAATTTGAAGCTTTTCTCCCTGTGCCTTCCTGAAAATGGGCTTCTATCAGGTTGGACTTTTCCGGTAATCACATGTCAACAAATACATAAAAAAATACATCCCAGACCATATTTACAACACACCCCACAGGGAGTGGTTCTAACCTTGATTAATACATCTCTAACCTTACTTATATCACTCCCTAAAGGGAGTGGTTCTAACCCTGATTAGCACATCCCTGACCACACTTACATCACACCCTACAGGGAGTGGTTCTAACCTTGATTAATACATCTCTGACCTTACTTATATCACACCCCACAGGGAGTGGTTCTAATCCTGACAAATACATCTCTGACCTTACTTATATCACACCCCACACAGAGTGGTTCTAATCCTGATAAACACATCCCTGACCACACTTACATCACACCCCACATGAAGTGGTTCTAATCCTGATAAATGCATCCCTGACCATACTTACATCACAACTCAAAGGGAGGGTTCTAACCCTGATTAATAGATCCCTGACTATATTTATATCACATTACACAGGGAGTGGTTTTAACCCAGATTAATACACTCCTGACCATACTTATATCAGACCCCACATGGAGTGGTTCTAATCCTGATAAATACATCCCTGACTACACTTACATCACACCCCACAGGGAGTGTTTCTAATCCTGATAAATACATCCCTGAACATACTTACATCATAACTCAAAGGGAGGGTTCTAACCCTGATTAATAGATCCCTGACTATATTTATATCACATTACACAGTGAGTGGTTATAACCCTGATTAATACATCCCTGACCGTACTTATATCACACCCCAAAAAGAGTGGTTCTAACCATGATTAGCATACTTATATCACACCCCACAGGGAGTGGTTCAAATCCTGATAAATACATTGCTGATCATACTTACATCACACCCCCACAGGGAGTGTTTCTAACTCTGATTAATACATGTATTGACTCTTAACCACTTTTATATATTATGCATCATTTGTTGTAATTATTTAAATTGCAGATTTTTTTTTATTTCAGAAGATAATAAAGTTATTGTTCTTGAAATGTTTTGCAATAATTTGGAGCTTTTCTCCCTGTGCCTGCACTGAAAATGGGCTTCCACCAGGTTGGACTTTTCCGGTAATCACATCAATAAATACATAAAAAAATGCATCACAGACCATACCAAAACACACCCCACAGGGAGTGATTCTAACTTTGGTTAATACATTGCTAACCTTACTTATATCACACCCTACAGGGAGTGGTTCTAACCTTGATTAATACATCTCTGACCTTACTTATATCACACCCCACAGAGAGTGGTTCTAACTCTGATTAGCATACTTATATCACATTAAACACGGAGTGATTCTAACCCTGATTAATGCTTCCCTGACTTTTCTTATATCACACCCCGCAGGTAGTTGTTCTAACCAAGATTAGCATACTTATATCACACCCCACAGGGAGTGGTTCTAACCATGATTAGCATACTTATATCACAACACAAGGAGTGGTTCTAACCCTGATTAGCACATCCCTGACCATACTTACATCACACCCCACAGGGAGTGGCTCTAACCCAACCCTGAATAATACATCCCTGACCATACTTATATCATATTACACAGGGAGTGGTTCTAAACATGATTAATGCATCCCTGACCTTTTTTGTATCACACCCCACAGGGAGTGGTTCTAATCCTGATAAATACATCACTGACCATACTTACATCACACCTCAAAGGGAGGGTTCTAACCCTGATTAATAGATCCCTGACTATATTTATATCACATTAAACAGGGAGTGCTTCTAACCCTGATTAATGCATCCCTGACCATACTTATATCACACCCCACATGGAGTGGTTCTAATCCTGATGAATACATCCCTGACCATACTTACATCACAACTCAAAGGGAGGATTCTAACCCTGATTAATACATCCCTGACCACACTTGCATCTCACCCCCACAGGGAGTGTTTCTAACTCTGATTAATACATGCACTGACTCTTAACCACTTTTTTATATTATGTAACATTTATTGTAATTATTTAAATTGCAGATGTTTTTTTATTTCAGAAAATTGTAAAGTTATTGTTCTTGAAATGTTTTGCAATAAGTTGGAGCTTTTCTCCCTGTGCTCCACTGAAAATGGGCTTGTACCAGGTTGGACTTTCCCAGTAATCACATCAACAAATACATAAAAAATACACCACAGACCAAACTACAACACACCCCACAGGGAGTGGTTCTAACCTTGATTAATACATCTCTGACCTTACTTATATCACACCCTACAGGGAGTGGTTCTAACCTTGATTAATACATCTCTGACCTTACTTATATCACACCCCACAGGGAGTGGTTCTAACCCTGATTAGCATACTTATATCACATTAAACAGGGAGTGGTTCTAACCCTGATTAATGCATCCCTGACCTTTCTTATATCATACCCCACAGGGAGTTGTTCTAACCATGATTAGCATACTTATATCACACCCAACAGGGAGTGGTACAAACCCTGATTAGCACATCCCTGACCACACTTACATCACACCCCACAGTGAGTGGTTCTAATCATGATTACTACATCCCTGATCATACTTATATCACATTACACAGGGAGAGGCTCTAACCCTGGTTAATGCATCTCTGACCTTTCTTATATCACACTCCACAGGGAGTGGTTCTAACCCTGATTAGCATACTTATATCACACCCACAGGGAGTGGTTCTAACCCTGATTAGCACATACCTGATCACACTTACATCACACCCCACAGGGAGTGGTTTTAATCATGATTAATACATCCCTGACCATCCTTATATCACACCCAACAGGGGGTGGTTCTAACCCTGATTAGCACATGCCTGACCACACTTATATCACACCCCACAGGGAGTGGTTCTAATCCTGATAAATACATCCCTGACCATACTTACATCACACCTCAAAGGGAGGGTTCTAACCCTGATTAATAGATCCCTGACTATATTTATATCACATTACACTGGCAGTGGTTCTAATCCTGATTAATACATCCCTGACCATACTTATATCACACCCCATATGGAGTGGTTCTAACCCTGATTAATAGATCCCTGACCTTACTTACATCACACCCCACATGGAGTGGTTCTAATCCTGATAAATACATCCCTGACTACACTTACATCACACCCCACAGGGAGTGGTTCTAACCCTGATAAATACATCCCTGACAATACTTACACCACAACTCAAAGGGAGGGTTCTAACCCTGATTAATACATCCCTGACCATACTTACATTACACACGCACAGGAAGTGTTTCTAACTCTGATTAATACATGTATTGACTCTTAAACACTTTTTTATATTATGTATCATTTGTTTTAATTATTTAAATTGCAGATGTTTTTTTTTTTATTTTGGAAGATCGTAAAATTATTGTTCTTGAAATGTTTTGCAATAACTGGAGCTTTTCTCCATGTGCCTCCTCTCAAAATTGGCTTCTACCAGATTGGACTTTCCCTGTAATCATGTCAACAAATACATAAAAAAATACATCACATACCATACTTACAACACACCCCACAGGGAGTGGTTCTAACCTTGATTAATACATCTCTGACCTTACTTTTATCACACCCTACAGGGAGTGGTGCTAACCTTGATTAGCATACTTATATCACATTACACAGGGAGTGGTTCTAACCCTGATTAATGCACCCTGACCTCACCTCACAGGGAGTGGTTCTAACCTTGATTAGCATACTTATATCAGTTTACTATCAATAAGTCGAAAGTTAAAATAAAATGTGTACATATTAGTGAAGTGTTTCGCCAAACGCACACATGTCCGTATGTACCTAATGTCAAAAACAGCTGTTAATTGTCGAAAATGTCGCGACATTTTCGACAATCAACAGCACTCCCACCCTTCCCTTAACTCCCTACCTAACTAGCCTAAACTCACATTTATGCAGGGGGGCAAGCCCCCCTGTGCCCCCCACACTCCCCTAACTTAATATTCCAACTCCGAGATCACACTACAGTGAGGAAAGGGATGTATTTCCCTAACCGCACTGTACCGCAATCCTCTTACATGAGTGAACGTTATAATTGCGAATGCACAATCCATTCGCAATAATAACGTTCGCTCACATAACCTGCCGAACTATGAAGTATTCGAACATATGTTGTTCGAATACTTCATAGCTGTGCAATTGCATGGCGGCATTTTGATAGTAAACCACTTATATCACATTACACAAGGAGTGGATCTAAACCTGATTTATGCATCCCTGACCTTTGCTATATCACACCCCACAGCAAGTGGTTCTAACCATAATTAGCATACTGATATCACATTATAAAAGCAGTGGTTCTAACCCTGATTAGCACATCCCTGACCATACTTATATCACACTCCGCAGGGAGTGGTTCTAACTGATTAATACATCCCTGACCATACTTATATCACATTACACAGGGAGTGATTCTAACCCTGATTAATGCATTCCTGACCTTTCTTATATCACACCCCACAGGGAATGGTTCTAACCATGATTAGCATACTTATATCACACCCCACAGGGAGTGGTTCTATCCATGAATAGCACATCCCTGACCACACTTACATCACACCCCACAGGGAGTGGTTCTAACCCTGATTAATACAGCTCTGACCATACTTATATCACAGTATACAGGGAGTGGTTCTAATCCTTATTAATGCATCCCTGACCTTTCTTATATCATACCCAACAGGGAGTGGTTCAAACCATGATTAGCATACTTATATCACACTTCACAGGGAGGGGTTATAACCATGATTAGCATACTTATAAAATACCCCACAGGGAGGGGTTTTAACCATGATTAGCATACTTATATCACACCCCACAGGGAGGTGTTCTAACCATGATTAGCACATCCCTGACCATACTTATATCACATTACACAGGGAGTGGTTCTAACCCTGATTAATATATCCTGGACCATACTTATATCATATTCCACAGGGAGTATTTCTAACCATGATTAGCATACTTATATCACATTACACAGGGAGTGGTTCTAACCCTGATTAATGCATCCCTGACCTTTTTTATATCACACCCCACAGGGAGTGATTCTAATCATGAGTAGCATACTTCTATCACATTATACAGGAAGTGGTTCTAGCCATGATTAATACATCCCTGACCATACTTATAGCACACCTTACAGGGGGTGGATCTAACCCTGATTAATACATCCCTGACCATACTTATATCACACCCCACAGGGAGGTGTTCTAACCATGATTAGCACATCCCTGACCATACTTATATCACATTACACAGGGAGTGGTTCTAACCCTGATTAATACATCCTGGACCATACTTATATCACATTCCACAGGGAGTATTTCTAACCATGATTAGCATACTTATATCACATTACACAGGGAGTGGTTCTAACCCTGATTAATGCATCCCTGACCTTTCTTATATCACACCCCACAGGGAGTGATTCTAATCATGAGTAGCATACTTCTATCACATTATACAGGAAGTGGTTCTAGCCATGATTAATACATCCCTGACCATACTTATAGCACACCTCACAAGGGGTGGATCTAACCCTGATTAATACATCCCTGACCATACTTGCCTCATTGTTGTTCTGGCATTTGGAATGATAGCAGAACCTGTGAAGGCACAAGGCAGTGATCCTAGGTGGTCCAATAAGGAAACCATGATTATGCTCTACCCTCTCAATGATTCATAACAGGATAAGATCGAGGCAAGCACAAGACAGAGGACATGGAAAAAAATAATATCTGGCAGGTGTGGCGTGACCTGCTCCAGCCAGCTGCTTTGTCATGATTATGATGATTTGCAGCTGGCAGACTTGATAGACCAGGTAGCAGCAAAAAGCCCAGAGTTCTATAGTAAAAAAAGAAGGTGGTTTCTTAATTTTCACTGTTTCTTTGAGTCATATTAAAAGTTTAACAAGTTTCCATAACTAGAGGTATTTTCTGAAAAAGACATATGTACTTGAAAATATTTCTTGTAAACTATTATAAAATGCAGAGGAAATCAGGAGCACATTTGTAATCATGCATGTCTCTTCATTAAAAAAGATGGATATGGATAATGTGTTAATAGATTTTTTATAATATATGCAAATGTGGCAGGTTCATTAAAATAATAATCAGCATATGGAGCTCTGTAAATCATCTGGGTTACAAAAAGTTTTGTTAATGGATTTATAATTAATGAAATTAACATTACGATTACACATTACAGTTTATTACTATTGCAAAAAAATAAAAACTAAATAGTTACATTACATAAAGCGAGTTTGTGTAGCTGCTTAATATTGTTGTTTGTTCAAAAGTATTTCTACCTTCATGAACAACAAGGCTGAAGTCTGAGTCACCACACCCTAGTTAGAGTGCAAGTTGGGGGAGGGCGGGTTGCTGTGCGAAGTGAATGACCAACACAAATTTTACTGAGAAATGTTGTTATAATTCTACATTACCTTTCAAATCAGGCACATTAGTAAAGGAAAACTTCCAAGAATTCCTGCATTTCTGTGTTTTATAGACCACAAGAAATTGGGATTGAGGCTCCACTCTGAACAAGAGCACCACCATGAAAATAGAAACGAGCTACCCTGGAAATCAGAACTATCCCTGCTGTGACTTGATACCATCCCTGATGACAAAAAGACAAGAGATTTTCTTAGTTTATTGCTGTTATTCTCACCCCTTAACCCTCTGGGAGGTAAATGTGATTTACCACTGAGAACACCAGGAACTGGGAGACACAGTATTAGATTTATATATATGTATAACAGGTGGAAATACAGGAAAGCAAGAATTGTTTTCTCTATTTTAATTACAAGTGAGGAAGAAACACAATATAATATTCAGCAACAACCACAGAGTAGAAAGGCTAGTTGACTTTTATTTTACTAGTTTGTAATATATATATATATATATATATATATATATATATATATATATATATATATATATATATATATATATATATATATATATATATATATATATATATATATATATATATATATATATATGGGTTCATGTTAGAACGTCGACAACTGACTATATCGAGAAGTAGCCCTGCAGCACCAAATAAACGAAACCTGAAAGCATCGACATTTCAAATAACCGACACTTACTCCATTGAGACGACTTCACCGACAATCCACTTTACCGACAACGCGCTACACCAACATCGCGTATTACAGGTAACGGGTATTAACATATGTGAGGTAGGGGATGTATTTATAAACTTATGTCACTTAGTCTGACATTATAACTACATCCCCCACTCAACATATGTTAATACCCTTTACCTGTAATATATATATATAATGCCTAAAAATAGGATCTGAAATCCATATATTACTTTGGAAAAAAGAGACAGTATATGCATGTCCAACTGCTGTACTTTTTTTACAATTCTTCTCTGTTGGTAATAAGAAAATGATTTTTATAGCTTTGCAAATGAAAGAAATGCAACTGCAAACCATTACAACTTAAGCTAATGTTACTGTTTTTAATCTGATTATTTCTAATAATTACAAAGTGTATTTTCAGTACTATAGTAAATGTATTATATATGCATAACGTCAGAGATACACATGCCCCTTCAAGAAGACCCAAGGCCTTCCCATATGAATTTTTCCAAAGGGTGCACAAGCACCACTCATGTCATTCTTTCTGAGTACAAAAGCATTTTCCAAATGTCAACTCCCATTGCATGAATAAGCACTTCCTGTACCCAAATTTTACATAAAACAATGTTTCTACAATATTTTACTAGTGTATGAAATGGCACTCGTCTCTCCTCACCTGTTATTCTCTTTTGTCTGATTTTGGTTATGCATTGCTCTGTCCTTTGTTGTTTTGTTTCTCCCATTTATTTTTCTATTTTACAGCCTTGAATCCCTCAGGAGCAGTCCGGGCATGTATTTTCCAGGCTAGCACAGAACACCCCCTGCTCATCCGGGGATGCCATTGCAGGTTTGGGGTGGAGGCACCAGGGCTGCAGGCACTCCAGTATGTGGCAGCCTGGTAAGTCTCACTGAAAGGGAGCTTCAGAGCTTGGTAAAGGACATAATGGTGGAGGTATTGGACAGAAGAATTCAGTCAGTCAAAGCCACTTTTCAGTGTGTAGAAGATAAGCTCTCCTGGTAGGTCCTGACCAGCACACCAACACCGGCCCC